>NC_143165.1:30913317-31215608 GCF_047325235.1 Durio zibethinus
CTTTCTTGTGATTTTGAAAGTCCTTGCAAACCTAAAATCTTTGCAAATGTAGAAGCTATGCGAAACTTGAAATCTTGCGAATCTTTCATTCTTGCAAATCTGTAAACCTTTGTAAATCTTGAATCTTTGTGATTTTGTTAAACTTGGAATATTGGGATCTTTCAACTTTTGTTATGGAACCTCACAAATTTTTGAATGTCCAAATTGTGAATCTTTGGATTTAAAATGAAATTTTAAACTTTATTTTTTTGACTTGCTGTTCAATCTCGATCACTCACTTCAATCTCAGCTCAGTCCAGATCATTTTAGTTTTTTGGCTCGCGGTTCAATCTCGATCACCTGTTTTGATCTTGGCTCGGTCTAGATTATTTTATTTCTTGTTTTACAGTTCAATCTTGATCATTCTAACATACTTTGATCACTTTTTAAATCTTGACTTTTAGACCCAAACAAAAATGGATGTTTTTTTGTCTTTGTGCAATTCATGTTCTATAGAAAATGCACAAAAAGGGGCAGTTGAAGGCACCCAATTTTATTCAAAAATATTTTTTTTTAAATTAGGCTTCAACTGAAATTGAGAGATTTTTGAGATTTAATTCTAGAATCAATTGGCATTAAAAATGATATGGAGAGATTGTTGGGATTTAATTCCATAATCAATTCACATTAAATTGATAAGGAAAGATTTTAGGATTTAATTTTAGAGTCAATTCTCATTAAAATGAAAATCAAATAAAATCATAGATTTAAGGGGCATTGATTGAGCATGAATTCCTATATAAACCTGTGATAAAAGCAAATGGGGGAGGGAGAGCAAAAAAGATTATGCATAAACTTTTGAAAGAAAAGATAAATTTTTGTTTAGCAACCAAAAGGTTTTAGGTTATGGGTTTGATTTGTTTAGATTTTCTAGAGTTGGGATTTGGTGTTTTTGAGTTTGAATTTGTGTAGGGTTCTGCATTTTAGGGATTTTTGGGTTTAGCTTTCTAGACAATTTGTTAGATTTCTGAAAATTCTTTGTCAACTTTTGAGATTTATTCATCAATTTCTGAAAATCAGTTAGAAAGAAGACAGAAGAATAACCATTTTAGAAAGGGAGGCATACTCAAACACTTTTAAAGAAAAGTTTGAAATTTGAGGCATTTAAATTTGTGTGTTTTACTATGACCCGATCGCAAGTATTCTCTTCCTATTTTTCACTCCATTTTCTGTTTTGACTTTATTTTACTTATTTTATTTTTGTTATTTTTATTTACTCTTATTATTTCTTGTTTTAAATTGAAAAAAATACATTACTTATTATTTTGATTTTTTTCTTTTTGAGTTTCATTTTACTTATTTACAAAAAAAAAATAATAATAAAAACAATCTTTTCAAATAAATTCATGAATCCTACTAAACTATTAGAGAATTTTCATGGATTTTATTTTTATGGAATCCACCAAACTATTAAAAAATTTCGTAAAATCAGTTTTCAAAACAAAAACAAAAACAAAAAATGTTTTCATCCTCCAAATGATTAGAGGATTGCTTTCTAAATTAAGTCTTACCAAACTATTAGGAGACTTAATGAGATTTTCAAAATTTTTACAAATCTTTTCACAACAAAATCTTGCCAAACTATTAGGAGATCTACCTCAAAGTAAGTTTTACTAAACTATTGGAAGACTTTACTAATTTTTTTAAATAAAAGTACATTAATAAATTTAACGATTGGGCCTTTTCAGAATGGGACACTGGTCTCCATGAATACTCTTGAGGTGAGAGAATTATCCTAAATTGCTACCAAACTATTGGGATAATTTTAGGATTAATTTTCAATATTAAATATTTTTGTAAATTATAAATATGATTAAAGCTTAGATAATTTGAAATCAAACTGATACCATCCTTTGGATGGGCGCTATGGGGTGCTATAACCTTCCCCATGCATAACTGTACTTTCGAACCTAAACTCTAGTTTTATGGATCAAAATCTGCTTCAGGTGACCAATCACACTTAAACAAGAATGATTGGTGGCAACTCCCTTTCATCCATATCTAATGATAGGTTTACGGATCTATACGTTATGACAATAATAACCCAAATAATGTTTAACTCTATAATGTCTTCATAAATGAGTTTGAATTATGATATGATCTTTTTCAAATGAAAATTTTGAATTGTTTTCCTCAACTCATATAGCATCAACTTGATTAACAAATGAACGATTATAAACTTATTGATCTAAATTAACATTTCTGCAATATGAATTTTAAAATTCTTAAAAAAGATTTATCATTTAATCTTTGTAAAACTTGGGCATAAGGGCTTTTTTCTAAAGTTATCATTAGTATCTCTATCACTTTTGTAGTTATATTTTTTTTTTTTTGTGTTGTATTCTCATTATATCGTAAAATTTATTACTGATGTCATAATAGTATAGCTAAAATAACATGGATTAATCAACTTAAACTTGAAATAATTTAAAACTCAAATTGAGTAGAAATAATTTTTTTCTCATTTTAAATTTTAATTTAATTAAAAATAATATAATACACATAATTATAAAAATGAACTAATTTGACTTGATTTTAATTGATTTTAAAAAGTTAATATCTTAGTAGTTATTTAAAACCTGAAATGATTGAATATAACTAAAATCCAAATTAAAATAACAACCAAATCAAAATTAATATTAGTTACTCATTTTCCATAACAATTTAAAAGTTTCTTATTTAAACTTTTTTCCCTTCATTTTTAATGGTTTATTTTTATTATCTTTATGATTAAATTAATTAATTAATTTTAACACTATTTCTAAGTGAAATCACAATTATAAGTAATTGGGTATACCTTTTTTATTTGAATTTAGAGTGATTTTGTATCCAGCTTTTTAAATAAAGATAAGCATGCACAAATTATTAAGTTAGATTTACTCACATGCATAAGTGAATAGAAGTACATGATAAAACTTGATTCGTCATTGATCCAAAGTTTAAAATTCAACTCAAAATTATAAAAAAATAAAAAATAAAAATGATTAAAATACTAAATGCGCAACTAAATAAAGATTTATAAAATAAAATTTGCTAGTGAATGCCTTTAAATCACTTTTAAATTTAATTAAATTATAATTGATAATAGAATTTTTTATTTTAGATGTAAAGTGATAATTAATTTGATGAATTTCAATTTTTTTGAACAAATATTACCTAATATAGTAACATTAAAAATTTTGATATGACAATAAACATTTTTTAACTAATATAAAAGAGAAAATGAATGAGTATACAATGTTTCTTCAAATAAAACAATTTTATATTAATCCTAAAAAAATTAAAATTAATACATTTGTATATTTTTCATTAAAACATCATATAGCACAACTTTTTTTGTCATATGGAGAAGATAAAGTTACACATAATCATTTAATCTTTTATCTTGTTTTTATGATTAGAATAATCTTCTATTGGTACCTCTATTAATTGATAGAATGTACAATTACATTCAATTTTTATTACACATAAATTTTTATTATATAAAGTATCGTAATACATAATTTTAAAAAATAAAATAAAATAAATTTTTAACCTTGATACTTGTTATATTTTCTTAAAAAAATTCAAAATTTAAGAATAATAAACTTGTGATGTAATACATATGTAATTTATAATGATATCATTTTTAACATTAGCAACATAATTTTCATGAATGAATATAACCTTGACATAAACACATTCAAAAAATAGTTCCAATGAATTTTGTTACACCTTGAAAGAATTCACCAAAAACAATTAATTTTACTTCACTTAATAATTTTTTACTAAGAATAATTTATGTTAGATCGTTCAATCACCTAGACAACAAAAAAAAAAAGTAAGTTAATATAATTGAGAAAGATTAAATAATCTTCATATATAAATTAATCATATATATGCATATTAAAATAAAAGTTGAGAGAAAATTAAATCAATTATTATTTCAATCAAAGAGAACAATTCTTTTGGCAATTTGATGAGATCTTATCTTTAGCTATTGGTAGCTTCACAGTCTCCTGAATCATCTAATTCTACAAGTGAAAAGTCGAATTAAAGTGTTCAATGAATCATATAATACTAATTGTTCGTGAAGGGGATGTAATTGATTTGTATTTGATTTGATATTAGTTTTTATTCATGAGAATAATAATTATAAAATTCTAAAGGAAAAAGTACAAAAGAAGAATTAATTATAGAGGTTAGACCAAACTGTAAGAATGATATATTAAATAATTTTTTAAGGAATTGGAAAGATTTAATTATGTTATCAATCATTAAATGATCAACTCATAAAACATATAAATAATAAAATCATTAACATACATATATAGTTAATATATTAAAACAAAAAATTGAAAGACAAAAAATAGAAAAAAAAAACAAATATATTTTAATGACTTAATTATTATTATCTTTAATAAATTTATTTATCAACATAAACTATTATATAATTGCTTGTACAACAACTAAACAAACTCCAAATAATTGTTTTATTTCTATGTACACTAAACTTTAATCTCGTTCTATTTATATTTTCATTTGATGTGGAAAATCATTCTATTCATAAAAAAAGTTTAATAATAAAAAAGTCATTTAAATTAAAATTTATAAAAAATAATGGTATTTTAATCAATCACTTTTAACATTATTTAAATTAAAATTTTATTAAGGGTATTTTAGTTAATCACTTTTAACACCTTTTTAATCTAATAATAAAAAAATTAATTTAAATTAAACTTTATAAAAATATTTATTAAGGATAGTTTAGCCAATCACTTTTAATATGTTTACATATTAAAGAAGTTTAATTTCACATAAACTCTATTTTTAATTTTAGTTTATTTAAATTAAACTTAAATAAATTAATAAAAGTTATATATTTAAGAATAAATTTTTTAATTTAAAAATTTATAAAAATATTTAGATAAATCAAAATTAATAATTTTAGAATTCATGTTTTTATATATAGGTGATAGATAATATATATATATATACAAATTTGACTGAGTATGTCTTGTTCTCGACAACTTTGTCATACCTATTATGAACAGTGAAGTATTATACAAGAAATGTCGGGCTCGGATAGATTAGGTGGTAAAGAGCCCATGTAATACTGCAAAAAAGGAGGAAACCGTCGATTTAGTAGGTGCTTTGTGAAGATGGGAGCCATGCTTGGTTACAGTCAATTTCTTGTATATAATATTTGGGACTTACTTTGAATGGTTCATCTAATTTTAAGAAATGGACTTTCAATGGTGGGATTTGATCCCAACACTCGCAAATTCTCTCTCTTTCTCTCTCTCTCTCTCTCTCTCTTTTTTTTCTTTTAAACTTTGATCTCCTTAATAAAGCAAACCATTGCCTATGACCATAAACAATTTATATTGATTCCTGAAAATCTAAATTATATGGGATTATAGATTAAAGTAGAAACCCATTAATCGAAAAACTGTTCAGCTTTACACGTGGAACAAACTATTATTTCTTTGTGCATTTTCAACACTGATATAGAGCAAAAGACAATAAAGAAAAAGCCAACAAGAAGAGAAATAAAAGGAAGTACAATTGCATTGCAGCCAAGGATTTTAATATTGAATCACGAAATGAACGTTTTCTAAATTGAATGAGGATTTTGTTTTTACTAGAACAAGAATGAATTTTCTCAGCCAATAATTTTGACTAGAGTTTCACTATTGCAACCGCGAAATTGGGGCTTATGTATAAAGATGGAATTTCAATTTATTTTCTTTTAATGTAACACAACTTTATTTATTTTATAAATTTATATTTGATATATTATTTGTGTATAAATTTAATATTTTGTCAATGGATTACAGATCATCACATTATTAATTTGTTTTCTAATCTTAAGTTAAAAATGCAGGTTCAATGGATGTTGGACATCGTAACGTATACACATCAATGAAGATCTTTCTCATATCCTAAAATTAATTTTTTTTTATGAGAAGTAGTGAAAGTGAAAAGAAACTAGTAATTCGAAAGTATGGTAAAGACTCAAGAAGTTTGCAATTTGGAAGGAGCTTATTCAAAGAAAGCTTGTAAATGGGGTGCCTAGAAATGGTTGGGTTTTGATGTTTGTAGGAAAAGAAAGAAAAGAACAGGAAAAAAGAACAAAACAGAAGCATTACTTGCAGTTTTAAATGTTATACTTCATAGTACTATGGAATTCACTAATTTCAAATGGATGCCTGATCAGATTCGCCAAACGACTAGTTTCGGGATTTGTGGGCGGCACAATAGTCCTTTCCCACTTGTATTCTGATAATAGCCAGTCAGAAAAAGAGACCGGTCCTACCGGGATGGGAGTGACGATCCTCATCTTCCGCACGACCAAACTTTGGCATCTTACAATTTAAACTATTTAAGTTTTGATTGCAAGTACCGTTTGTTTTGTTCTTTTTTTTTTTGTATTTCGTCCATATAAAAGATTAAATAATTAATTATTATATTATAATTAAATTATAAGTATTTCAATAAAAAAAGATAATCGAGGTTGAATAGTAAGTTTAGAAATAAAGATGACTATGAGAAAATCACAAGTCAAAAAATAAATATGACTAAGATGAAATCACAAGTCAAAAAATAAAGATGATTATGATGAAACCATAAGTCAAAAAATAAATATGACTAAGATGAAATCACAAGTCAAAAAATAAGGATGGTCGAGATGAAACCTCAAGTTGAGAAATAAATACAACCGGAATGAAGCTACAAGTCAGAAAATAAAATGACAGGGATAAAACCTTAAGTTAGGAACAAGGATGATTAGAATGACGCTGCAAGTCAAGAAATAAATATGACTGAGATAAAGTCACAATTCAAGAAATAAATACGATCAAGATGAAGCTTCAAGTCAGGAACAAAGATGACCAGGATTGAACCATAGGTCAGGAAATAAAAGATGATTAGGATAAAGCTACAAGTTAGAAAATAAAGATGATTAGGATGAAGCCGTAAGTTAGGAACAAATATGACTAATATGAAGCTGCAAGTCAAAAAATAAAGATGACCAGGGTCGAAGCCACAAGTTAGGAACAAAGATTATCGGAATTGAACTATAGGTTAAGAAATAAAAATGATTGGGACAAAGTCACAAGTTAAAAAGTAAAAATGACTAAAATGAAATCGCAAGTCAAAATAAATATAACTGGGATTGAACCATAGGTTAGGAAATAAAGATGGCTGAGTCGAAACTATAAGTCAGAAAATAAAGGTTACTAGGATGAAACCAAAAATCAGGAACAATGATGATTAGGACAAAGTCATAAGTCGAGAAATAAATACAACTGGAATGAAGTTGCAAGTGAGAAAATAAAGATTAATGGGACGAAGCTACAAGTCAAAAAATAAAGATAAATTAGACAAAATCATAAGTTAGGAACAAAGATGATCAGGATGAAACTGTAAGTCAAGAAATAAATACGATCGGGATAAAGTCGCAAGTGAAAAAATAAATATGATCGAGATGAAACCGCAAGTTGAGAACAAAGATGATTGGGATTAAACTGTAGGTCAAAAAATAAAGATGATTAAGACGAAGTCACAAGTCAAAAAATAAAAATGGTTGGGGTAAAACCGTAAGTTAAGAAATAAAGATGACTAGAGACGAATCCGTAAGTCAGGAACAAAGATGATCAGGATTGAGCCATAGGTCAAGAAATAAAAGTGATTAGGATGAAGCCATAAGTCAAAAAATAAAGATGACTGGGATGAAGCCACAAGTCAGGAATAAGGTTAACCAGGATGAAGCCGCAAGTCAAAAAATAAAATCACTGAAACTAAGTCGCAAGTTAAAAAATAAAGATGACCGTTAATCTGGGTTTAATGTGCCATCTAATTTGAGCTTACATATCATTTGGTTGCCAACTAAACTAGGCTTAAATCTTATCTTGTATCATATCTCATCTTTTTCATTCATTTTTTCAACAACCTTTCCACCTTTTACAGATCATTTTACCTTCGACTTTTCAAACCTTGTTGATATTTTGGTCTTTTGTCAAAATATTTCATTTTTTTATTTTTCTCTTATCTTTTTTATGATAAACTTCCTAATCCTTTTTTCTTTTTTTTTTTTTTTGCTATTTTGCTATTTTTTTTTTCATTTAACTACTTAAAATATTTCTATTCCATTTTTTCTCTTTTTTTCTAATATTTAAAAAGTTGACAAACACAATCATGATACAAATTTCTATTTCCATCAAATGATGCAAATGTAAATGTCAATGCGAATGCAAATGTCAATACGAATGCAAGTATGCAAATGCTTGATGCAAATACAAGTGATTTTTTCATAATGCTAATGCCAATATTTCTTTCACGTAAATGCCCTTACAAATACTTTTTCTATAATGTAGATAAAAATATGCAAATGCAAACACAAATACCTTTCTTATGATGCAAATGCGAATGTCTTGGTTATGATGTAGATAATATAAATATGAATGTTTTTCTCATGATATAGATGTAAGTGAAGTAAATGCAAATGTCTTTTTCATGATATAGATGTGAATATGAATGTCTTTCTCATGATGCACATGTCAATATGAATGTAAGTGATACAAATGCAAATGTCCCTTTTATGATGTAGATGTGAATATGAATGTCTTTCTCATGATGCATATGCAAGTGCAATGTAAGTTATACAAATGCAATTTTTTTTTTTTTTGCAGCATGCAAATCAAATATCTTTTACAAGTAATGCAAATGTGAAAACTTTTTTTGTTTGTTTTTTAAGATCTTTGTTCCAATTTTCAATGTTCATTCTTCATTAATAATGATTTCAATAATTTGTACAAAATGCTCAAATAATCTCTAAACTTTTTAAAAATGATCACAAAATTACCCACATAAAGTATCTTCATAATCAGTTAGAAAAGTTGACAACTCGTGACTTTTGAATCTCTTGAAAATTGATGATTACTATTTAGAATGCTTAGGGATGTGGGTAATTGACAATTCAATTCTTTTCATTGGTGGACATATCTTAAGAAAAGTTCGATGAGAGTTGCAAGGATTACTCTTCAGCTCACAAAAAAGATAATTTTTCTAAAACATTTTTCTTTTGTTGAAAACATGATACTTCAATGTGCATCAAAACTAACCATTATTTTTTGAAAAAGATTTGGGAAGAAAAAAAGGGCTAGTTTTTTATTTTCACTCTTTAGTGAGATGTAAAGTCTTTAATGGGTACTAATTCATTAAAAGGCTTTGCATTGTGACTTTTTATTCTAGATAAAACCTTAGAACTTTCAAATTCTATTGGGACTTCAAGAGTGGCTCTAGCTCTAAACTACCCTTTTTGGGTTTTCACCTTAGAGCTATATTTCTAACAATAAAAAAATTGGTAAAGTCTTGCCAATTAATAATGGGTATATAGAAATTTTCTAGGACATAGCTCTTAAATTCAACCATCCACATTTTGATCATAATAGACTTTTTAAGGTATACAATGTAGGCCACGATTCAAGGTTCTAAAAGAATAGATAAATAGGCTCAAAATATATTATTTAAGGTAATTAGGCCAACGATCTTATGGAGCATTCTCAAGATAAAAAGTCATGTATCTTTCTTTCTTTGCTCTTTTTTCTTTTTTTTGAAACATTTGACTTCAACATTTTATATTCTTGAATTCTATCTTTTTTTTTTTTAGATTCTAATTGAAGCTTTATGTATTTATTTTTTTACCCCAAACTCTTATCTCCAAAGTGCATGTCTTTCTTTTTTTTATTTTTTTTTCTTTTTTGGAGACATCTGACTTTAACTTCAACATTTTACTTTTTTGAATTTTATCTTCTTTTTTTTTTTAGATTTTAACAAAAGCTTTATTCATTTTTTTGCCTTTGATCCTCATTTCTAAGATACATGTCTTTCTTTTTTTTTTTTCTTTTTTGAAACATTTGACTTCATATTTAGCAAACTGGTTTCTTGAGTTTTTGAAATTCTAAATGAAACCTCATTCACTTTTTGCCATGGGCTCTCTTTTCCAAGGTGTATGTTAGATGCTCTCAATTCAAATATTTTTCTTAAAGTTAGGCTCTTGAAATGTCTTTATTTTGCCCTCTAATGTAAAAGATGATCATTGACCAAGGTTCATTTTAGAATGAAAAATTTAATAGGTTCAAATGGGTAACAAGTGAATAATTTTTTTATATGTAAAGCATAGAGAAAGATGGTTATTCATCATTTCAAATGCGTCACTTAGTTAGAAAAGCAAATTATTTTAAAAAAGAGATAAAAAGCTACTTTTTTCTTTATTTTTGTGTTATAACTTAATCATTTTTGCATAACTAATACCCAATCTTATTTTTCACTCAAGTTTCTTATGATAGTAAAAATTAGGTTGTATGGGATATCTCAAATTTAATCACATAGTTTATAAAAAGACTTATTTTGGTTTGAAATTATCTGACATTTTTGGTATAATGAGGGGAAAAGGTATTACTGCATGAAACAAATTGTAGGTGAGAATAAATTTTACTTTTTTTAGTCAATGTCCCTTAAGACATGAAATAATGGCTACTTGAGAGAGAAGGTTCAAGCATTTTTCGTGTCTATGATCATTGAAAGAATTTAAATGATTTAATCATATTAGCAAAATTTGACACATATTAAATTACCAATTAAAAATTTGAAAAGTATCTTGGTTGGTTTTCGAAATTCAAAATTAATTTTCAAAATTGATCTCTTTTGTTCATTGCCAAGAAAAGATTATTATCTCAATACATCAAATTATGATAAGGTTCATAGGTTAAAATTCATGCCCCTTAAAAGATTATGACTGGTGAGTGAGGTTAGTCAAAAGGATTAAACCATAGGAGCTATCAAGGAAATGTGTGAATGTATTAGATGAGTTTATTTTTACTAGTAATCACCAATTACTTCGAGACTCCTTCTATCTTTTATTACAAAAGAAAACTTCTTTTTCTCTTTCTTTTTCTTTTCTTTTCTTTTTCTTTTTTGTGAAACACTTTTCATTTTATGGTTTTGAAAATTAATTATGTGCGACTACTATTCAAATAATTGCATAAAAATAAAATTTCATAGAAAAATTGAAAGCATTCATTTATTTTCAAAATAAAGTTCAAAAATATTAATTTAAATAACTTCCAGGGACCCCATACATAAAAGGTCAAATGTTCAAAAGAAAACCATCCTATCTTAATTGTTCAACACTTGAAACTTTCTTCCACATTTTAACTCCTCACATTTTGCAACTAGATAGAGTCAACTTCTATTGTTCCATTAGTTCTGGACTTAGAATACCACACTTAATAAGATCCTCAACCTTTTCCTTTAGCTATCTACATATTTTTTAGTTAAATAACCAATTACCCCCATGTGATAATCGTACTTACCATTAAGATCATAAGTCCTTACTGATGGATTTGGCATTGTTTTTGGAGGCAAAAAAGTGAGGTACTGACTTTTTATTAGCAAAGGCAAAAGGTAAAAAATAGGAATTGAAAATTTCTCTTGATCATTCTTTAGTTTTTTTTTGGTTGAGTGGTAAGCTCAAAAGTAGGGACAAGATCCTGAATGGTCATTTAAGGACAAGAATTTGCTAGAAAGCTTAGATGCTGGCTTGGTTGACAAAGATATGGGTTTTGAAAGATATTGCCTGTAACAAGGAAGTGGGGTTGATAAAAAGGATAAAAATTACACGAGACAAAGTTATTTGGTAGATGCCCTTCAAGTGTGACTACTTGAAACTCCCCTTCATTCTTTTTCAATGTATTTCAATTTTCAACATTAGTTGTATCTTTCAACTTAATCTTGCCTTTCTTGGTTGCATTTTCTATCATTTCCTCGACAATCACCATATCAACAAAATTTTTAGAGATACTCCAAATCATTCTTTTGTAATAAGGAGTGTTTAGGGAATTGACAAATAGAACAGTGATTTTTTTCTCTGATAGAGGTGGTTATACTTAGGCTGTTATGTCTTTCTATCTGTGTGCATATTCTTTGAAAGTTTCGATTACCTTTTTTCTCTATGTTTTGCAGAGACAACTTATATGGTTCCATATCTTCAGTATGCCTGTATTATGCTTGAAAAACCCTAGCCAAGTCATTTTAGAAGAAAATCTTACTTTGGTCTATTTGGGCATACCACTTTGTTGTAGACCTAGTGATACTATCTTGAAAGTAATAAATTAGCAACTTATCATCATAAGTGTAGCCTATCATCTTTTGATAGTATATGGTGATGTAGGTCAAGGGGCATTTTGTTCTATCATACTTTTCAAATTTTAGGGCTTTAAACTTTGACGAAATGACGAGATTAGGCACTATACTAAGTTTAGTGGCATCAACACTCTCATATATATCATGGCTTTCAATTGCTTTCAGTCTTTCTTTCAACAAATCACATTTATCCTTCATTACCATATCTCCTGATGGATTGACACCCTTTTTAATTTCTCTCATTCTTTTGGATCATTCAGATTAGGCACAACAATAGAGTTGTAAGGAGTAGGCCTGGGATTGGCATTTATTTAAATTGGAGGAAACTTAGCAGAAGTGTCAATATAAGGTTGATAGGTTATTGAAGGTGCTTATGACATATGAGGGTCTTGAACATATGGATATATGAACCTAAGTGAACACAATGGTGCTGCGACAACTGTCTTCTTCCTTGCCCATGTGTTTTAACAATTCATTTTCCTTTTGTCAAACCTACTAGCATCTTTTTTTTTAATTCTGTAAACTATCTGTCCATATTCTATTGTATTCGTATAATTATTTTTCTGATCTCTCTTTGGGTCTTTTCCATTCTATCCATCCAACTTACATTTTCATTTTTCAAGATTTTAATACAGGCTTGAGTGTTATAAGTGCACAGATTTAACTGATCTTGTTTCTTATGATGCATTATCCTTGAACCTCTTATTAATTACAAAAGTCAAAATTATATGACATGAATTCTATTATTAAAACTTTTAAAAATATCTTTTTGTTTTAAGAGTATATTCACAATCAATATTCCTTATCCCTAGCTGGCATAAAAAGAATGAATTTAAACAAATGATGCATGACATGCAAGTTAAATTTTATTATTATGGACAATGAGCTCAAATTCCCTCATATATTCAAGTTGGGTTATTTAAAGCACTATTTTGCCTCAAAAGTTCGGTGAAAGCATATTTTCAACTATCTTTCTTTTTCACAGGTTTCTTTAGGTGTACCATTATTTAAAAAATGTAAATAGATACATCCATTTATAGAAAATTCAAGCCAAGAAAGGTTTTCATTTATTCCCAAAAGTTTAAAGTTTATACATTAAGAACCATTTTTAGACTAGGGCCATAAAGTGCTAGATTTATTTATACTCCCCCTTGCCTCATCTAAGAAATCCAAAAGAAATTGACTATGATTGCTAGTGAGAATAACCCTTTGCCTTAAAGCTTTTTTATTCCTTATCTTGGCCAATTTGACTATTGCCTATAACACTGCTTGTTATCTTGACATGGATTGATGAATGATTCATGTAAATGATTCATGTAAATGATTGGCTTCATTTTGACATTAAAACCTAAAAATCTAACTTTTATCAACCCCTGTACCCTATATTTCAAAAATGTGTAGTTTTTCAGATAATGGCCCATAATGCCATAATGGTATTCACATCTAGCATTGGGGTCGTACCATTTGGGATAAAATGGTTTGAGGGGTTTAATAGGGACAAGGGCAATGAGTAGTTTTTCTAGAGTTATAGGTATAAATCTGTGTAGGACATAGGTATTTCCTTTAGTGTTGCAAGATTTTTTTTGTTCTATGATTAGTTTGCTTTGTTGGAAAACAGTGGTATAGTTGGTCTTGGAGTGAATTGAGAAATTTTTGGTCAAAAATTTGGTCGAAAAGGTGGTGATTGGATAGCATACTGAATAAGTGATTGTGAAATGTGAGGTGGTGGACATGAATTTAGATGTGGAACTCTTGAAGGTTGCATGAAGTTTGTAGGCCTAATCTTAAGTGCTTGGAAATGAGGTCGAAAGTAGTCATAAGAAGGATTTAGGTATGAAGTTCGACTCGAGATAGTTGGTGATGGTTGTTTGAAGCCAAGTTACTCTATCTTGAAAATTAAACTTTTGAGTTCAGTCATTTGTGTGGCCAATTCACCTATTCTTCTCTTAAGCTTACCTAAACTTTGGTCACTATTTGAATCACCCAATGCCTTAGTATGCTCAGGAAAGTGCTAGAACTAATAAGAGCCAGTTGATCTTGATTTAATGAAATCAAAAGTGACAACAATCCTTAAGGAGCAACAAACGTAACCCCATCACTACCTTTAACCATTTCTATCAATTAAGCCATATATTATTCATTTCCCAAAGCTCAAGCCAAAATTTCTCATAAGTCAATTCTAACGCACTAATTCTTACTTCCAATTGATATCTCATTTTCATCATTCTGATTCCCATCAAGACAGACACTTTATTTCGTGACTTAGACATAAAATTCTATATATTATTACCTTTATTGAATGAATGTCACAAAATAATTTCCAACTTAAATGGCAAATAAAGCATTTTTATGAATATGATGAGGATGTAAAAAAAAAATGTCATGAAATGCAAATATGCCTAAGACAATGGATTTTTACATGTACAAGCCCTAAATAATAAAAATTTCATCATCCATGAATGTGTATACAAGGAATGTAATGTTATGTTGTAGGGATGGTGCAGTATATTCATGTGAAATGCAATGCATACTTTATAAAACCCTACCATTTATGAACCTATATGCATGAAATGCAACAACATACTACATGATTGATGAGATATATTCCTATGACTAATGCAATATACTTATATGAAAATGCATTGACATATTATATGCATGAGATATGTCTATATGAAATGCAACACATGTGTTGTGTTGGCCTAATGAGGTTGACACTGCTTTAAAATATGTAATAAGATAGAGTGCATGCACTCTCTATTAAGATGTGTATAAGATGCATGTGTATAAAATGAAATACATGTACTATCTATTGATATGGATGGGATAGAATGCATGTATTATCTTCTTATGATGTCCATCAGATGGATGCATATACTACCTATTAAGATGCCTAAAATGTGATACTTGTAATATCTATTAAGATGTATGGGATGAGTGTATAGATTATCTAATTATTTCTTTTTTAAAAAATGATAAGAATGTATGAAAATGTGAAGGATGAAACAACATTAAAACTTAAAGTTTTTTTTTCTTTTTTTTTTTGTTTTAGGAAAAAGGAAAAATTCAAGAACATACATTTTTTATCACATAGAATAACTAGGATTCAAAGATTTTTCTATTTTTTTTCATTAATTTTTATTTGGTCAATAAACAAAGAATTCAAGAAAACCTCTATTTTCACTTGAATTTTTTTTTGGCATAACGTTGAAAAGAAAGAAATAAAATTTCTTCATTTTATTTTAAAACATTTTTAAAAAAGCAAATTTTGGATAACCATAAAATGAATCAACTATATGTTAAAATAAAATTTTCTCTTTATTTTTAATAAAAAATGCTTTTTTATTTCTTTTTTTTTTTCAAAATATTAATTTTACCTGCACCATTATTATTCCTAAATGTATATTGTATTAGAGTTTTCTAATTTAGGGTAATTTTTACAAAAAGGTTAGTAAGGCTTTACCTAAGACTAGTCCTTTAAAGTTCATGATATGTTAAGTGAGGATTTATATGTATAAAGGTTCTCAAATTTTTCTCATTGACATCTACATAGGACTAGTAAGGCACCCCCAATCCTCACCCATTATTGGTTACAAACGAAAATGGTTTAATTTAAATAGAAGTATTTCACTTGCTATTGTAGAGATTATCACTTCACAAGAGTATAGGTACTCTACTTCCTCCTAAAAGGGATAAAACTTAGGTATAGAACTCATGCATGATGTGAAATGTGTCATTGTGTATTTTTTAGAGAAAATGACATCATAATTTCTATCATACATGCCCCACAATTTATTAAGAATAATATATATAAATAATAGACAAATAACATAATTTAAATGAAATGCATGTAAATTTTTATTACTATTGTTATTTAAAAAAAATCAAAATCAAAATCAAGAAACTAAAATTAAATACCAGTTAAGACTTTTAAATCAAAATTAAAGATAACATATAATTAATTTTTTGGCCTGACTCTCTTAAAAATTATGTCTCCAATGGAGTCGCCAAACTGTCGTAATAATTTTTTGATCCATTAGACGAATTTGAAAACAAAAAAGAGTCACCACCAATTTTTTTTCGTTAAGTGTGATTGAAAACCTATTAAAGTTTACCTTTTTAATAAAAATTTTAAAATTAATTAAAACTTTATCAAAAAGATAATTTTTGGGTTTACGAAAATAGTTCGGATCCGAAAGTCAGTTACACATGATGAAGGATTAGCAACCCCACAACGTCCGTTTAAAACAATACCAATTAATTATTTATTATCCTTTTAATTGTGACTAAAATGGTCTTAATTTTGGTATTTAAAATTTAATTTTCCTAATTTTCTTTATTGTAAAAAAACATATTTATTATATTATTATTTTTTAGCACTTTTGTTTGGAAAAAAATAATAATCTTGTTTATTGAAAATTCTTAAAAATATTTCAATACTTTTGGCAATATTAAAATAAACTTTCTCACCTCAGTATCTCTTAAGAATCATTACTCAAAATTCTCAAAAATCCCATTATTAGTGGTTCATATTTATTTTCAAAAAAAATATTTATAGTGCATGTAATAAAATATGGTAACTATAATTAAAATAATATTTTCTAAAATTCATTTCTTATACTAAATTAAAAAATAAAAAATCTTTATTGAAAATTATTCTAAATGCTCCAATACATTAGAGGCATTTTCAATGAATTTTCTCACCTAAAGATTTTCAAAAAATCACCACTCAGACTTTCTTTAAAAACTTATCCTCGAAGATTTTATTTACTTTTATAACTGGTATAAAAAATAATGATGCATATGGATTAATTTGTGATGCTATTGCATGAAAGTTTTTTTTTTAGAAATAAAAAGTAACCAAAAATTTTTTTGTATTGAGAATCATTTTAAATATTCCAATCCATTGGCAATATTCATAGAAAAATTTTCTCACTTAGAGAATTATTAGGAATTACTACTCTGATTTCCAAAACCTCATCATTGAAAATTCTCATTTAATTAATTTAATTATTAATTTTTAAAAATTATATAATAATATAGTTATCTATAAATTTATTTTTTTTTAAAATGCATACTCTTATAAACATAATGTAGTTTTATTTCTTAAAAATTCAAATTAAGGAAAAATAAAAATCTTTGTATTGAAAAAAGTTTTTAAATATTCCAATACTTTGGTAATTTTTTGAAATCTTTTCTCACCTAGAAAATTTTCGAAAATCACTACTCGGACTTCCTAGAGTCTTATCCTTAAAATTTTCATTTACTTTTATTTTCTTATTTAATTCTTCATTCTAATCTTAATTTTTTAATCTTTTAATTTCTATCATTATTAATCATTATTATATTTTTAATTAATTAATTTCTTTTAAATTTTTTTGAAAGATACAAGTAGTTAATCATAATATTCATGTATCACTGTATTAATTTTATTCCTAAAAGAATAATTATGTTATTTTATCAACATTTAACATAATTTTTAGGAAACTAAATGAATGAAAATCTTTTATATTAAATATTTTCCTAAATACTCCATTACTTTAGTAATATTTTTTAGAAAAATATTTTCATCTAGATATTTTAAAGAATCACTATTCGAATTTCTTTAAAATCTCATACTTAGAGATTTTCATTATTATTATTATTTTGTTTTATATGAATCTAAAGTGTATGAAAAGCAAAGTGCATCTAAATAAATTAAAACATAAAAGAAAAAAATGCGTCAATAGATTTCATTAACTTAAATTAAATATGGGAATCCAAACAACCTAAGAAATTCATTAATATACGAAGTGAAAAAAATGATTCATTTAAGCACACCAAAAGAATTTGCAGGGGAGTTAAAGGTTTGCTAGACCTTTCATAATCAAGGCTTGTAGAGCTCCAGACAAAAAATATGGCAATATTTTTCACTAAAAACAAGGTTTTGGATTTTTTTTTCCTCCCTTTAAATGTACCACATGCATGGGGATAACAAAAAAGTAAAGCTCTCCATTCTTACAAATAACCACTATGCAAATGACACACTTTCACCTACCTTTTTTTCTTATACTACCACTCATTTCTATTTTATACTGAAAAACAACGAGGAAAAAGAGATATAATAATATAACATCCTTCGAGGTTTCAAGTTCTATCATTCTTGCTTTGTAAAAATACCTACCATTCTTAAACTTTTTGGGTTCTAACAAAACCTATTTGCACTAGCTGCCATAACCCATACCAAAACGAATGAACTTTTAAAACTCCTAACAGTCTTCATACAAATAGGTTTTCATTGCAACCCAAAGTACAAATCACACACAACTCATACTCTTACAGCCAACAACAAAGAAAGTTTAAAGCTTAAGGTTTTCAAGCACGCAATGAACTAGTAGCTAGAAACGAATCATGATCAGTAAAAATAGAAACTTTCAACCCCCTTTCAAGCGTAGCTGCATATGAAAATAAAAAAAGCAAATAACCGTAGACTATTGTAAGTCTTATGCAAGCTTAAAAAGAAAGACAATCTCTTAAGGAAATCCCACTATGCATTTTTTATTTTCAAAACAGAAACCTAAACTTTCACACAACCCTTATGTGAAAAAGACCAACAACCATGAATCGAGGTACAGTTTTAAATTTCTATGAACAAACCATATGCAAGAAAGGGAGAAGACTAACATGCACAAAACAGGAAACTCCATGTTTCTGCAACTTGACTATACGCAATAACCATTTTGAAGAGGAAAAATATGCAACCCAAAAAAAAATTTGTTTTTGGGCTTTCATAATGTGCAACGGAAGGAGATGAAACAATAAATCCTTAGAGTTCTCCAAAACTTTCAGTTCTTATGGTGTTTCTTGCTTATTTGAAGATTATTATGCCTGAACAATAATAAAAGGAAGATCAAGAAGTTCTCCTTCAACTTTGCATGGGAACATGACATGTATAAAAATAAAATGATTACTTTTTCAAGTTCTTGCTTTTCCTTTCAGGCGAAACTTTCTTTCTTTCCAGCTAGCAAAGTTTCACCTTTCTTTTTTTTTTCGGCTATGCTTTTTCCTTTTCCTCTCCTAAACCACCCTACTTTTCGCTTCCTTAAAAATTCAAACTACTAAAAACCTCCTCAAGGCTTCCAAATTTCTCCCTTTTTCTTTCCACTCATTTGTTTGTTTTTGTACCCACCAAGCCTTCCTCCCCATGTTTTTCTTTTTAGTATAGCCACTAACATTTTTTTTTTACTGGTTAGTTTGGTGCAGGTTTACTGCTACAACTTCAGCTTGTCTTTTGTTGATTGCCCCCTTTCATACAAATTCTTAAACCCACACATGTCACATCCGAATGAGTTATCCAAATTGTGAAACTTCCTTTGCTGTTACGGGCTACCCCTTTTCTTTTCTTTTTGTTATCTTGGGCATATGCTTTAGGCCATATTTTGATTTATATAACGGCCCTCTAAATGGGCCTTTAAAATAAGCTATACATGGGCTATGTAATGGGCCCTCTTATTGGTCTACGTGATGGGCCTAAATTAATGACTCTAACCCATATTTAAAAACGAGCTTGGGTAAACCACATTAAAATGTTTTAAACAAAATTCGGTGTAAACCACCATGAGATTTGGAAGTAAGGAAGAAGTTTATAAACCATTATACTTAATGGATGAGACTACAATTCAAAGGTACAAGAATCTTTCTTTCTAATTTATTGTATTTGACAACTATTGTGTAAACAGTAACTTTTTACCTCTTTAAGATGAATTTTTCCCTCTTTTTCTCTTTCTAAAATGAAAAACCTATTTCTTGGCTTTCTGAAATTATCCGATGAATGAACCTTTTTTTTACATTACTCTATTATTCAGATAAAGCTGCATTTTAATTTACATGGGTTTGTTTTTTTTTTTGAAATGCTTTTTAATTTATTAGTTGGCAATGTCTCTAACTTTATGTGAATAATCAACTAATATTAGTTTCACTTTTACCTGGTTGTTTTTACCATATAGAAATCCTTCAACAGGTAACAAGGTGGCAATCATTTTTCATTAACAGCTTCTTCTGTTCAACACAATGTACATCATGTTAAATGTCCTTATCATATGAAGATGTTTCCAATCTCAAACCAAGTGATTTCTGTTTCTGTGAGCAACCCATTCATGTAGAAACCACAATTACTTGGAAGAATTCTAATGATTACTCCACATTTAATTCTTCCTACCCTTGGTTCTATTGGTGAAAACATTGAACCATGGTAAACTTAAAGATTTTATGCCTGAGTCCAATTACTTTAGCCAAAATGTTGACAATAGGATATTAAAACTTGGTTGGAATTCTTGGCTTTTTAAACATTTCTAAAAGGCTCGTTCCTCCTTAATGGACTCTGCATTGCTTTTTTTTTATTATTAAAAACTCCATATTGCTTTCTCTATGTAGATGAAGATGTATTATATCTTACTTTTCTTTGATACATAAATTCTTAGATTGACTTTGTTTTGATTATTTGTTTTTTAGTATACTATTTTTTTTTATATATTTGAAATTTTTAATTATGCTAAATAAAAAAAAAAACCCATAGTGAAGCATGGGCATTGTACTTTGTAACATCTGATACCAATCTAGTACTCTAAACTATTTCAAAGTTTCTTCATAGTTTCATAATTATTCAATAATTGATTCATGCTAATTATTGTTAGTATATAACTGAATTATTATATTTAACTAAAGCCTCACATTTCACATGCATGTTACATATATATATATATATATGGTGGCAATTAGATTGTGTATAAATTTTTGAATCTGAATGCATGATTAATTCAATAGTCTATTTGTGCAATTACAAGTACAATAATAATAAAAAAAAAGATAAATGGGTTTCCATGGAAATGGAACCACTAACAAACAAAATGAGAAATGCAAACCAACTGACAAACACAAATTATCAATGTGGCTCAAATAAAAGCAATGAAATGCAAGAGCAAGATCCCAATCTAAAGATGAGAACCAACAATTGATGAGCAAAATAGGCATTTGCATTTTGGGATTTTTATTAAAGGGAAGACGAGCCTATCAAAGTAATTATTTCTATCAAAATCAATCTTAAGATTGTTGAAATAATGAAGTAAGAACAAAAAATTAATTTACATAAAACAAATATTCGTATCTCTTGATGTCAATGTCTCATGTTATCCTCAAATTGATGGAATATGCCATGTGCTTTGGAACTTATATTACTTACTTCAGAAAAACATCAAAAGCTTTGATTGCCCTGGGACTTGGGTGTTAAAGGATAAAAACAAATTCAACCCTTATTTATTATTGAAGATGGAAGTTAGTTGTTGTAATTTTCTCCATTAGTTGTAAATTATTAGTATGAGTCAAATTTAGTTGATAGAAGTTGTAATTAATTAAAAGCTTAAACTCCATCAATAAAAAGAGGCCTTGGTTGTTGCTTTAGTATGCAAGTATAAAGTGAAGAAGTGAGAAGTAAGAGAAATAAAAGAGAAAGAGTTAGAGAGCTAGTGCAAAATATAGAAAGTAAAAGATAGTTCTTCTCATTTGTAATTTTTCATCTTCATCATTGTAAAATATTTGCAGTGGTTTTAAAATTGGACGTAACTCTCATATTGAGAGTGAACCATTATAAATCTTTAATGTTTTTATGCAATATTTTTATTCTTTGTATATTTTATCACTTTTAGTTTGCAGGATAGGCTTTTAATTTCCAACAACTAGTAGTAAAGCCATAAGGTTGAAGTTTTATCATAAGTAGCATTGTTCAAGTATACGATACTATTCATGTATATGGTATCGTTCACGTATACAAAAATTTAGTGTTGTGGATAAATACAATTCTAAGAGTTATATCTAAGGATATTGGGTTTTAAGTGGGATAAGTTTTGACCCCTCCAATCTTTCTTAGGTACATACCTAATGGAAGTATTATTCACATGATACTATATTTTGCATACTTTATAGCTCATAATTTTGTGATTTGAAAATGATGGCTAGTGGAAATGATGTAGCACATCGAATCAACAAATTTAATGGAGTAAACTATTCTTTTTGGAGAATGCAAATGAAAGATTATCTGTTTGGTAGAAAGTTACATTTACCTCTTTTGGATATAAAACCAAAAAATCTGTTAGAGGAATATTGGAAACTCCTTGACAAACAAGTGTTAGAAGTCATTCTATTAACACTGTCAAAGAACATAGCTCACAATGTAGCTAAGAAGCATCAACCATAGATTGCTAAAAGTGCTTTCTAATATGTATGAAAAACCTACTATAAACAATAATGTTTTTTTTTTTTTTTATGAAGAAACTATTTCATTTGAAAATGGCTAAAGGTGTTTAAGTGGCATTGCATCTTAATAAGTTCAACACAATTATCAATCAATTGACTTCCATTGAAATTCATTTTGCTAATGAGATTTGTACCCTAATTCGTGCCTTATTTCTTTTAGCATCCCTACCAAACAATTGAGAACCAGTGAAGGCAATGGTTAGTAATTCTATTAGTACTACAAAATTGAAATTTAATTATGTTAAAAACCAAGTTCTCGTTGAAAAAATTTGCAAAACTGACTCTGGTGAAATGACGACATCAAGTTCTGCCTTAAATCTTGATAATAGAGGTAGAGCAAATAACATAAATTTTAACAAAAATAAAAGAAGATTAAAGTCTATAAGCAAAAAAAGTAATTCCAACTTTGGACGGAATATAGAGTGTTGGAATTATGAAAAAATGGGCTATTAGTGAAGAGATGAATGATATATTGTTCTTATCTGTCAATATCCTAATTGACTATTAGGTTTTAGGCTTTAGAGCTTCTTTTTATATCATTGTTCATTATGACATGATGAAAAACTATGTTGTTAGAAATTATGGAAAGGTTTATCTAACTGATAAAAAAACCTTTGGATATTATTGGTATGGGTGACGTTCATTTGAAGATGCTAAACGGATTTTTGTGGATGATTTAAAAAATGACGCGTGTATTGAAGTTAATGCATAACCTGATTTCAATAAGATAGCTTGACGATGAAAGGCATAAAAAGCAATACATAGAAAGTCATACAAAGATTTGCTCGAGGAAGCAAAATGGGGACTTTTTATATGACCTCAAGTTGTAGAGATACAGTAATGGCAATTAATACTAATCTAAACTCCAATTTATGGCATTGCAAGCTCGAGTATATAAACCAAAAAGGAATGAAGATATTTGCATTAAAAGAAAAACTTTCTAGATTAAAATTTGTTGAACATCAATTATATGAAAGTTGTATTTTTTGACATTAGAAAAGTGTTAGCTTTTCAAAAGCTTGAAATAAGTTGAAACAAAAAAAAAATAGAGTTGATCCAATCTAACGTATTAGGGCCTTCACCTGTTACTTCTCTTTGAGGATTAAGTTACTATGTAATATTTATTGATGACTCAACTAAAAAGGTATGGGTTTATTTTTTGAAGAATAAATCTAATGTGTTTAATACATTTAAAATATAGAAAGCTATGGTTGCGAATGAAACAAATCTAAAAGTGAAATGTTTTAAGTCTAATAATAAGGGAAAATACTTCAACAGTAATTTCATATTTTACTATGTTGAGAACGAGATTAAAATATTAAAAATAATTTTGGGGACACCTCAACAGAAAAAAGTAGTCGAAAGGATGAATAAAACCCTAAATGTATGTGTAAGAAATATAAGAATTCACATGAGGCTACCTAAAGCATTTTGAGTAAATGCAGTCAACATTGTTGTTTTCTTGATCAACAAAGGTCCTTTAATACCTTTGGGTTGCAAAATACCAAAAGAGGTTTAGAGTGACAAAAAAATGCAACTCTTGTTTTTAAAAGTGTATGGATGTCTTACCTATGTTCATATTAATGATGCTGATAAAAGTAAACTTGATCCAAAATCTAAGAAATGCTACTTCATCAACTTTAGAGACACTAAGTTTGGTTATCATTTTTAAGATGATCAAAATCAAAAAATTATCAAGAGTAGAGATGTGATCTTTAATGAGTAAATTTTGTATCAAGACAAGCTAAATAAGAATTTGCAAACTACAGATTTTGAAATGAAAAGGCTTAAGGTAACTCATTTAAAAGACTTTTCAATGAATGATTTATAGCAAAATGCTTAAGAAATTTCGATAGACATACCTATAAAAGAGCAATAGAATATAATCTTAGATGTCAATCAATCCATTTCAGAGTATAACTCAAAAGATCTTCAAGGACAATCAAGCCACCATAAAAATTTTCTTCATCGTAGAATTATATTTTTTTAATTAACAAATGTGAACCAAAATGTAATGAAGAAGCATTAAAAGTTGATGATTCAATCAAGTGGGAGCTAGCCATGAAAGATGAGATGGATTTGTTGATGTTGAACCAAACATGATAGTTAGCAAAACTACCAACAAAAAAGAAAGCATTGCAGAATAAATAGGTTTATCAGATAAAAGAATATCATGATGATAGTAAATGATATAAAGCAAGGGTAGTGGGCTTTAACAAAAGAAAGGCATTGATTACATCGAAAATTTCTCTCAAGTGGTTAAATTGACTATAATAAGAACTTTGCTTAGGCTAATGGCAAAAGAAGATCTGCACTTACAACAGATGGATGTAAAAATAACTTTTCTTCATAGTGACTTAGAAAAAGAGATTTACATATAATAGCCATAAGGTTTTAAGGTTCAAGAAAAGAAAAAATGGTTTGTAAAATTCTAAAAGAGCCTATATGGTCTTAAATAAACTCCCAAACAATGGTATAAGAAGTTCAACAACTTCATTTGTAATAATGGTTTTTTGAGGTGTCAAGTAGATCATTACTATTATATCAAAAAATTTAATGGTTTTTACATTATAGTTTTATTGTATGTTGATGATATGTTGATTGCCAGAACAAGCATCAAGAAATTGAAAAATTGAAAAAAAAAAAAGCTCTCAGAGGAATTTTCAATAAAGGATTTGGGTGTTGCAAAACAAATCTTTTGAATGAAAATCACTAGAAATAAAGAAGTCGTTGAGCTATCATAAGAAACAAATACAAAGAAGGTGTTCTACAGATTCAATATAAATGGAGCAATATCTACGAGTACTCCTCTGGCTAGTCATTTCAAATTTTCTAAAGATCAATCACCTACAACAAAGCAAAAAAAAGCCTACATCGTTAAAATGCCTTATACTTCTGCTATTGGTAGTGGATTCTTAAATACCTAAAAAATGCAACATATCTAGCTCTACGTTTCAATAAATCAAACTCAAGATTGCATAGTTATGTTGATGCTGACATGGCTCGCTATATAGACAATAGAAACAGTATCACCGATTATGTTTATGTATTGGGTGGTATAGCAATTAGTTAGGTTTCAAAGTTGCAAAATATAGCTACACTTTCTACTACTAAGATAGAATATGTTGTCGTGACAAAGATTAGTAAATAGATGATACGGTTGCAATCTTTCTTGGATGAACTTGGTCATAAGTTTGATAGAAATATGTTGCATTGTGACTGTAAAAATGCTATTAATTTGGCAAAAAATACTATTTATCATACTAGGACAAAGCTTATTCAAATCCAATATCACTTCATAAGATCAACTTTAGAATATAGTGTCTTAATGCTTGAGAAGATTCAAAGGAATCAGAATCTAGCTGATATGTTAACTAAGACTCTAACAACTGAGAAACTAAAGTTGTGTGCAATTTCAGTTAGACTTTTCTACTAAAGAACGAGAAGTCATAGCTGCTACAAAAAGAGATAGTTGATAATGAATTAGTCTCCTAGTGGAAGAATGTTAGAAAATGCGAAGACAAATTTAACTTTTATTGTTGGAGATAGAAGTTAGTTGTTGCAATTTTCACCATTAATTGTAAATTGTTAATAGAAGTTAGATAATAATTAGTTGATAGAAATTGTAATTAATAGAAGGCTTGAACACCGTCTATAAAAGAAGGCCTTAGTTTGTGCTTTAGTGTACAAGTATAAAGTGAAGAAGTGAAAAGTAAAAGAAAAATGAGATAAGGGGAGTTTGAGAACTAGATGAAATATAGAAAATAAGAGATGATTCTTCTCCATTATAAGTTTTCATCTTTATTATAGTAAAATTTCTGTAACAATTCTAAAAGTGGACATAGCTTTCATATTAAGAGTAAACCACTATAAATCTTTGATGTTTTTATGTAATATTTTTATTCTTTGTATATTTTATTACTTTTGATTTGCGAGATAAGGTTTTAATTCCCAACAACAAGGGCCCGTCAACTTCTCCAAAACCCCAAAGCATTCTCAATAGTAAAAAAAAAAAAACATATTAATTCATTAATCACCAAAACAAACATAGCAAGAAGAGTGCAAATGCAATCATAGTTTAGTGCATGTAAACATTTTTCAATTCAAAAATGTTAAAATAGAGTAGTGGTATTTTTTTTTTTTTTACACAAAAGTGACCTTGTTTTAAAATGCTTTTCTCAGTTTCTATTTTTAAAATATGGTCATATTATACCAAATTAGCCTAGGACATTAACTAGCTTGTTTTATCGGGGTCGAAGTTTAATTACTTTTTTGACCTAATGATGCAATTAAATAGGTCGTTAAAGTCTACATTTTTCTCGCTTAGCTTAGCTCCAATTGACAATTTGACACTTTGATGCACAAAATGATAATCCAGTTGACAATTTGACACGAGAAGATGACTCTTTCAAGGGATGATAAAAGAATTCGGATAGCTAAAAGGTTGTTGAAAGACGCAACAATGATGCAAAATTATCGGTTCTTATATCACAGGATTTGTGATTTGTTTACTCAGTTGTTGCTGAGTGATCTTGAATTTCTAAGACTTGAACAAATTGAGAAAATCAATCTGGCTTCAACTGCTTGACTGTCTTGGGTCACATGAATCCATTCTATATGCAGGGAACGACGCTCCAGTTCTGCGTTGCATTCTGGCTGTTAACTTCCAAATTGTGTGAAACAGTGAAAGTGAACGGAAGGAAAAGTGTTTGCAGGTTGGGAAGTGCTTCAGGATGTAGATATTGAGGGGAATGATCTTCTATCGAAGATCAGAGTTTTTAAGATCTCTTGATGGGAAGATCCATGGAGATTCTCTTCCAATTTTAAATAAGATATCACAAACTTTTATTCAGTGGAAGATAAGTAATGAGATTATTGATAAAAAAAAGTTTAAAATTGTAACCCTTGATCCTGTTAGTATTATTTTTTTTATTATGCCAGGAGTTGGAGAATTGCATATGAGAAGTTTTACGAGAGTGGGAAGTATCCAATGAAGAATGTGAGAAACTTCTATGCTTGATTGATACACGTGTTATTTTATTATTCCTTCTCCCAGTCGCGTAAATAAATGAACTTATTAATTTGCAGGCTGAGTTTAGCTACAAAATTATTCGAATTCCATTCAAACTCGATTTAATTATTGTCAAACTGAATTTAAACTTGAACAATTTTAGTTAATGAACAAGAACTCGAACTTGCACAACTAGAACAATTTTAGTTATCGAATAAAATGAGTTCAAATTAAATTTGAACTTGAACAGTTTTAATTATTGAATGAAAACTCAAACTTAAACAGCTTGAACAATTTAAACAATTTTAACTATCGAATGAGATAAGATCTAATACTTCTAAACTCAAACGGTTTGCGAGTTTATTCAAAATTTTTAAAATATTTTGATAACATACACTGATATTATATATAAATATTATTTTAATTATCTATTTAAAATTTTACCTTCACTATATTTATAAAAAAAATTTTAATTTTCTCTTAATTCAAGCTTGTGCATAAATTATTCAGCCTGAAGTCAAGCATAATAATTAAACTTATAAATTTTATTAGGGTTCAAGCATAATCAAACTTGACTAACTTGATTTACATTTCAAAGTCAAGCACAAATTAAAAGAAAAAAAAATCAATTTAACTCAATTTAAATTTCGAATTTCAAGTCAAACTCAATGCAAATTTCAACTCAATTAGACTCGGATTAGACCCCTAACTCGGATTAGACCCCTAGACTTCTACCTTAATTAGCTGCTATAAGTAACGAAAACGCATCGGGATAAGCTATTATAGAAATAATGTATTAGTAGCAGTAGAGAGTGGTGGGGTGTGTCCCTCGTGGCAAACCATTAAGCTTTTACCATTCGGCTCCTTTTTACTTAAGCTTTGCATGCTAGAAAAGGGGAATGATTAGATTTTTCTAAAAAATCCTTTCTTACTCCTTTTCCATCATCTCTACTAAACATAATTTAGTGTACCTATGTAGTACCCTCAACCATGAGATGTTATTCGAACCGCCAAAAGCAGGATTACTAGAAGATAAGTCTCTGGTAAGACACTGGCTTCTTATTCGTTATTCAGAGTTCATTGCCCTTGAATTTGTAACCAGAAGTTTAAAAACCATGAAATCTTGGGCATGACCTAGAGAACTTTGAATGGCACAAGAAAATTGCAAAATAATACCACTAATGATAATCCATCAGCAACATTTGGTTGACATCAATGAAAAAAATCCACTAAAAAGGAAAATAATAGCAGGATGTACTATGGTTATTATGCATTTTTTTTTTGGTATATACAAGGCTGCAGGAAAGAAAGAGATTGCAAGTGTTGAAATTTGAACTCCAAATTTATTAAATGCCATCTCCTCAGAATGGAGGCATAAACCAATTGAACTTAGCTTTGGATTTACAGTTATGCACTTTTAACAGTCATAACTTACTCTAGGACCTTAGGGTTTTCAATTGAATTATTACCACTGTTATACTACTCATAGTCATATGAAATTAAACTATTTCATACAACTTATCAGTTTTTTCTGTACTATTTGTATCTCATTCCTTATAGTAGGATTCATTTTTATCTCTTTTCACCATACTACTTTCAACTTATCCCTTCCCATAGCATTCATTTCTTATCCCATTCCTCCCGACCTCATACACTCAACAATCAAATTTTTTTCTCCACATAAACCCAAAACCTTCTCAAGGAGAAAAGGGGGAAAAAATGAAAATGATAAACAAGGATTTGAAAACAGTAACAAGGTGAAAAACTTGACCAATATGAAATTAATCGTTTGCAGTAAGGATAAGCATAGAGAAAAGCATGTGGTTGATCTTCCACAGCTTGTCCTTTTATCAGATTTCAATATGTTGCTGTATGTACCATGCAGTCCACCTTTATCAGCAAATTCTAATTAGGGCACTAACTAAGGTATAGATTTGAGATTAAAACTTGGCTTGGTAGAGTAAAAAAGTGGAAGGATGGAAGAGGGTGCGTGGGAAAGTGAAAAGCAAATGATTCTCATTAGTACTTCGTAAGAGAGAAAAGTGACACCAAAGAAAGTAGGAAAGATCGTCATTTTCTATCCTTATTCATTGAAACAAATCATTCCAAATTGAAAAATTAGTGGAGAGAAAATGAGAGCAATGTGATTTAGGTGTGTATATTTACAAGATTGTTCATCATTTTTTAGATTATATCTTTTTATCTTAACTTACAAAGAGTATAATGGCAAAATAATATAATTTTCATTTTCTTTTCTCTTATTTTTAAATCCTACCAAGCAAAATAATATTACTTTTTCCTTCCACTATTCCATCTTTCCTACCTGTCATACTATGAAAAGAAAAAAAATGTTCTTCATCTTTCCACTTTTATCTCTTTTCAATTTTCTATCCACTCTACCAAAAGCCTTAGTGATTAACTGTGAGAAAGATAATTTCTAACAAATTGAACGGAATTATTTCTTTAATAATTATCAAACCGCTATACAGATAAGACCTTTAGTTACTTGCACAACCAATCAAATTCTTCCAATCCCCTCTCACAAAGAGAAATGTTATGACAAGCTTGGCATATGCATCTAAGAACAGCTGGAAATAGATTATAAAGCAAAGTTGCTAACAAATCCAAACAATAACCAACTTGCCCTCATTAACAAGCCCATCTAAAAAAAGGTAGAAGTAGCATGATATTAGAACTAACAATTCATTATAAGGTATTTGTTTAATTCTTTCAATACAGTAAAAAATGCAAGGTCAGATAACTACCAATATGTACCAATCATAGCACTTTTTTGGTTTCACCAACCTTTGGATAACACAAATAAGTTCATCACTGACTGGTACCACGAGTTTGCATCCTCTTCCTTTCAAACTCCAGCTGAAAAATAAACTTAACATAAATAAATGATACACTAATCATATTACCAGCAAAAAGATACAGCAGATCCTTCTGAGTGTCTTACCACTTTCTTCACCCGTTCATTGGCTGCAGGAGTTCCTCCACTAACAGACTCAGCGAGATATGGACTGCTCACACGCACCTCATTCATTACAACAATAACAGTCTTGTCCCAGCGCACAGGAAGCCTGATCATATGCATTGGAGTTAATGTAAAATTTGTAAATTTGAACATAATTATCCACAGCAACACACTGATGAACTTCAAGGAAGCCCATATGGACAAAAATTAGCCCCTCAGAAATTTATTCCATAAGCAAAGGTCGAGAATGAATCTTAAATACTGCGATTTTGGGGGGATGAAAGGGGGGAAGCAGATATCTCCACTTCCCAGATCATTCTGATATGTCTCAGGAGAAAGCGCTGAACCCAGATCATTTGGAAACATATTTTGGAAAAAAACTAACAAAAGCAGATACTTAAAGAATCCTAGCTCATTTAGAATAAAAATTCTGATGGTTTTATAATTATCAAAAGTTGATAAATATCAAGGCTTTGGGTTAGGCAATTTCATCCATTATTATTACAACAAGGTCTCAAAAAATACTCATGCATCTTGAAACATCCTGATACTCTTCACCTACCCCAGGGTCCTTCCCCCTCTATTTCTCCCTTATGCCTTCCTCCCCAATCCCTCCTGAATTAGCTAATATGACTAAACATTTATAATAATTTTAGTACCATCTTAGTTATTCATCAACTAGGGACATCTTAATAACGTTCAACATATTACTAAAAGTACAAAGCCTTATTTAACTATTGTTGTTTCCTTCATTCATTTTGATGTCAAATACAAAAGCTACCTTCAGTTACAACATATGAACAGTGAAATAACTACATCATAACCTATAAGCATTTGTTAACTTCCTCGAGGTACTTAACAGAATACTTTTCCTAAGAATAACATTTATCATTTCTGCAAGTGAGTACCATTGCAGATTACCACATAGTTTGCCAATGTTATGCTCTCATGAGGTTTATAAAATTGTATGATACAGTCCTAAAACAATATAAAGTCAATTTCCTATCTGCATACTTATGAAAAATAATTATAAATAATAATCCCTTAAAATTTCCCCAAAGCATGCGAATTTGCTCTTAAACTCAAAAACTAGACATAGATAATACTAGTACTGATTATTGAAATAAAAAGAAAAAAGGAAGAAGGAGATACGTTTTAGACAAAGCATCAAAAAGACTCTGTGCCTCACTGGTAACTCCAACTCCAAACCTTTCAGAATCGGCCTCGGCCTTCCTGAAAAACCAAGAAAAAAAAACCCTCAATGAAATTCAATAAGAAAAAAAACTAGATATGAGGTTTTTTTATTTTTGAGAAATTAACGATAAATTCAATTACCTAATAGCAGAATCTTCCCTTGCCTGAAGACTAGTAAGGTCTAAAAAACACTTTTTGACGTCAAGTGGATCTTCATCTTGACGCAATAAAGAGAACTCTTTAATATAATTAGCCTTTAGCAGCCGAATGTTCCTTCTGGGTCCTGATTTCGAACCCTCTTGAAATACAAGGATGTTCGATAGGCGGTCGAAACTGATGATTTGGCCTTCGAATTCGTCGCCCAAAGTTGTCTTGATTGAAAGGAAGCATCCCACCGCGAAATCCTCACCATCCATCCCTTGTTTAAACTGTGCCGAGCTGACTGCTTTCTCTGCTTCTCTGTATCTTCTTTTTGTTGTTGAAGACCAAGATAATAATGGGAGATGGGCCCAAATTCTATTAGTTGGATTTGGGCCGTTTACATTTATCAACCCATTTCTGACCATGGCAAAATGTAAATTTTGAGTATTTTCACCTTTGAGAATAAGAATACATTAAATAATCATTTATTCTTTTAAATATGTGTTACAAAAATATTAATATTCATTATTTATCTTTAATTTCATTAATATATTTTAATATTTTACTTTTACAATAATAAATAGTATAAATTGTTTTTAGTAAGGAATGGCAACATGCAAGTATAAAAGCACGTTTCGGTCACCTTTCGGTCTACCGGAAAGGTCGCACAATTGACCTTTCAAAATAGGAATGCGCTTGCGTCCTTGCAAATGCACGTTATCGGAGGCCAGAATTTAGGTGAATTTTTTTTTTTTCCCGTGCACTGCTATATTATTTGTGCTTCGTTGTAGGATAAAAAATTATTTAAATTATTTAATTTTTAAAATATTTATATTTTTAATTGATATAATTAATTAAATTTTTCTAAAATTTATTTTCATAAAATGAAGGTAAAAGATGAAATAAATATTTAAATATTTTTTTAATGATAAATATATGAATGTGTCCATCAAAGATTTAGTTTTCAATCTTCAACTTTCAAAATTTCAACTAAAAAATTAATCATTAACATAATTTTCATGTATTATATTAGCTCTTGTACAATAAACATCTTACGTGTTAAATAAAAAATATTTCAAAGACAATATAATCTTAATTAACATATTAGCTTTATGCTTTCATTTTTTTATATTATAAAATGATAGCGTAAATAAAATTTTTTTATTATATATTATTAACATAGGACTATAACCCAATATTAAAAAATCAAATTTGGAGTTGTTGATGAAATCCCATTGGGCTTGATTCGAAGCAAGTGGGTTGCCAGCTATGGGAGCAGATACGGGTTGAATCTGAATGTGGGTCAGGTTGCTCTAGCGGGACATCCGCTTTCTTCTCTTAACTAGAGCGACAACATTTTGGTTTTGGATAAAAATTCAAAATAGAGCAATCTTCTTTCAATTATTTACTCTGCCTTTTACTCTCTACGTCAAATTCCTCTCTCTTCTCTCTACAATTTTTTTTCTGCGTAGCAACCAAGGTTATTAATATCATATTTGGACAACATCTTTTTATTTTTTTATAAAAATATGATATATATCGGTATCAATTATTTTAATATATTGTTTTAGATTTTTCAATTTAGTATAAATATATTTATAAACATATATAAATTTGTGCATTATAATACTATTAATAATTTACAAAATAAATATACAATATTTTCAAAAATCAAATAAATAAATTTATAAGTACAAAAAATAATATCATAAAGTTTTCATGATATTTTTAAATACTTAAAATGATCATATGATATTTAAATAAGTATTTTTCATATAAATATTAAGATAAAAAAATAGATGAAAAAATTAATTAAGATTTTATTATTATTAAACTTTATAAAAGGAGTATAATTATTTTTTTAAAAGAGATTGAAATACTTATAAACTTTGGTTTGAAAAAATAATAAATAAAATTATAAATTTTAGTTTGAAAACATAAAGTATAAAAGAAAAGAAATTACAGTAAAAAAAATTAAAAAAAAAAAACTCAACTTTCAAGTGTTATTTTGTCAATTAATTTTATTTTTATTAGGATAAAAATAGTTAAACAACAAAAAAAAATTAAAAATTACAAAATATATTTCGCATTCACGTATTGGTTAAAACATGCTAATCCACCAAAAATCATCGAAAATCAGTCGAAACTAATGAAAATAGTCGATATTACAAGATATTAAATCTGATACAAAAAATTATCCTTAAGTCTACTGTATTTTAGTATAACTGAAACATATCGACCAATACAGTCGGTACCAAAACGAAATTAACCATCCACTAATCACCAAAATTGAAAAAAAAAAATTTTCAAAATCCTTTTAGCTTTCTCATTCCTTTTTCCAAATTAGCTTTTTGAAAATTTTAATTATATTTTAATTTTAAATAATTAAAACTTAGGATTTCAAATTCTTTTTATTTTAACTAAAGGATAAAATGATACTTTTGTAACTTAGATAAGTGTAGGAAAAACTAACCCCTTAAGAATAGCTTTCATATATAGGTATAGAGGTATAGATTTTATGGAGTTCAACAAAATTATGATATTTGTTTATGTGGTTTAGTAAGCTGATAATCTCAATCTACCATTTACTTCACCATTAAATATTTTTATAAACAATGGTTATTATTTTTTGTATCCTTTTTTTTTTCTTGTTTTGCAACAAGGCTTCACTTTGGAAAAAAAAAAAAAAAACCTTACTTCATCTGAAACCTATTAACATTTTTTTTCTCTTATTTATCATCTAATAACTAACAAACAACAAAAAGCCATGATAGATAATCGTTTAAAGGAATGTACTAGCAGCGCAACTTGTTCTTTTTGAAAACTCTTAATGATAAATAAGCATTTAGATGCTACAATGTATCTTGAATCTTTTTTTTTTCTTACCATCATTTAGGGCAAACTAACACAATTTTATTTATAAGGTGAAACCTCTTATACTTTTACTGAACTCCTAATGTAGGATACGAAACAAACTCTCAACTCTTATAACAATACTCAACTTTGGTTTTAGTTTAGTAATCCTAAATAGTTAGACACCAAGTAAATAGCAAAGTGAGTAGACTATTAAAATAGTATAATTGGATTTTGGGTTAAGTTTTGAGTAAGAAATTTTTGGTGACTTTTCTTATTCCAAAAGTCTCACAATTGTAAAGATTTATTTGTTAGTGGATTAAGTTTAAAGTAGACCATTTTAAGTTGAATTGAAACAAATATATTTATGTGTTCTTGTTTTTGTTTTAGGTTTGCTATTTTATGTGTAAGTGTTACGCGTATATGTTTATTTCTCAATAAATGATATCAGAGTGAAATTTGAGATGTGAAAGATAAGAGGTAGGCCTAAGAGATCGTGAAGACAGTGTAAGTATTTCAAAATGTCTAAAAGAAGGTATATCTAGTATGCTTATGTCCAAGTTTAAAATTCTCTTATTTGATGAAAAAAGTAATTTTATGTTATGATAAAGTACGATTCAAGAGCTGTTAGTGTAACAGTGGTTAAATTAGGCTTTAAAAGTAGTAAGCATGAAAGAATATCTAACAGTAATTGGAATAAATTTTAAAAAAAAAAACTATTAGTACTATTAGATTGGCATTAATCCCAAAGATAAAGTACAATGTGTTTACTATAAGTACTTTAAAGAGGTTATGTGATAAGTTTGAGGTTATTTATGCATCAAAGTCATTGACTAATAAATTATATTTGAAGATGAATCTATATTCTTTGAATATGAAATAATGTATGAGTCTTCATAATCACTTGAATAAGTTTAATAGGTTAGTTTCTCAATTGCTGACTATTTTTGTTGATGAGTTAGAAAATGAAGGGAATACTTTAATTTTATTGTCATCTTTGCCTAAGTCTTATAGACCTTTAGTTTAGACTTTGTTAGTAGGTAAATGATACTTTAAAGTTGAATGATATGACTATCTAGTTGCATGAGAATCAAAAGTTTATGGGAACACAGAACTCATCACCTAGAGGAAATATACTAGCTGTAAAGGATTATGATTAAAGAAGATCTCAAAAAAAGGTTGATAGATAAAAAAAAAGAGCCAAGTTAAAAGATAGATATTACGGTGATATAAAATGTTACTATTGTGATGAAAAGGACATATCCAAATGCACTACAAGAAATTGAAAAGGGATATGACTACTTTTAAAAGAGCGAATAATGAGAAAAAATCGGATGAAAGAAAGAGTGATGCTATCTATATTATGTTCGATGATGATGAGGTCATTTTGATGGCTTGTGTGAATGAGACTCCGACTTTAAAAGGTGATAAAAGTTGGGTTTTTGATTTAACTACTACAGTTCATATCTGCAATGATAGGAGTTACTTTATAAAGTTGAAAAAAAAAAAAGAAGTATGGAGATATTATGGTTGCCAACAATGAAAAGTGCAGATTTAAGACATTGAGAATATTCGCCTTAGATCTCAAAATGGCATTGTTAGGATGTTTCATTATGTAAGATTTGTATCAAATTATAGTTGCAATTTGATTACTTTATGTGATTTAGCTTCTCTTGGACATGTATACTACGTACAAAATAATTAGTGTAAAGTGTACAAGAATGATAGTGTGATTTTACAAGAGAATATGGTAAAAAATCATTTGTATATACTTAATGAAAGCTCAATTGTTAAGATTCCTATAACAAAAGAAAAGAAAAAAGGTAAGTTATTAGTTTTGTAGATACTATTGAAGTGTTTTGAGATTTAAGTTAATGAAGGACTAGTGTTTGGAGATTTAAGTTAAGGGAGGATTTGTTAAGGTTTGCCTCGAATCTTTTAATTTTACATTGAAAGTTGAGTAAAGTTATAATAGTTGAGAGTTTATCAGTATCTCATATCGAAAGTTTAGAAAAAGTATAAAGAGTTTTATCTTTATAAATAAGATACATTGATTTTAGTTGATAATCCCAAATAGTTAGACATAGAAAAAACAACTAAATGCATAGGCTATTAAAAAATGTATAATTAGATTTTAGATTATGTTTTGATTAAAAAAATTTTTGTGACTTGTTTCATTCCAAAAGTTTAATAATTATAAAAATTTATTTATTAGTAAATTAAATTTGGAGTAAGTTATTTTAGATTGAACTGAAATAAATATATTTATATGTTTTTATTTTTTTAATTTATTATTTTATGTGTAGATATTGTATGTGTTTATTTCTCAACAACTAGATTCATTTATTTCCCAACAATTAGATCCAAGGAACCAATGATCAATTTTGATTTGTAACCAATTGCTTGAACATAGAAATTTGCAATTCTACAATTATGGGCATTATTATTCTAACCCTTTGAAATTAGTAAAGTTCATTTTGTTTCACATTGAACTTTATACACTAAGATAAACGTTAAGAAACACTTCCTTTTTAATGAAAAAAAAAAAAAGATTCTGACCCGGAAATAGTTGGTGGGATCATTTATTACTGATATGCCTCTCAACGTATCCCTGTCTCATTTCAACTTCGTTTAGTACATCTAGAGAAAGACCAACAGAGTCTATTGTTGCTTTCCAGGGAGTTCTCAATTTGGAATCAAGATGTCTCGTGTGAGTTGTAATGGTAGGGGCTGTTGCTATGTAAATAGTGGTCATGTGGGATGAGACTCTGACCAATGGAAGTGGGGCAACTTTGTGATTGGGCTTGTTGGAACCCACGGTAGGGTCGTCCCTTCATATATCATATTCTATTAGGAAAGCTTAGCTGGTCACCGCCCCTTCAGGGGCGTCATGTCATCCATGCACCAGGATCTAGACCCTCTAAATCCAATTCACTCTTGTTTTTCTTTGTATTATATTCCGTTTTTGCATCTCCTCTTTTGGCAAAATGATAAACAAAGCTTACTGAATCTGCACAATTGACGACAAACTGTTAATATTGCACGTGTTAAAAAATATGAATAATGGAATCCGTTAATTTAATTGATTTATATATATATCTATTGAAAATTAATATTTAATAAATTTAAAATTTAATTTTCATACTTATAATATATATATATGTATATCCTCCTATTGCCATTGCTTTTGTATAAAAAAAAATGTCATGTGAATGACTATAGTAGACTAATGAAGAAAATTTTGATGCCTTTGAGTTTTGCTGGTGAATTCCTATATTAGCAGCCAACATATCCCTAAATAATAGAAGCAGCTTTCCAGTCATTTGAAATGGAGCATTTGACAATTCAGAGACCCTTTGATGGATTATTAATCGGCTGCAATCCGATGGTTGAATATCGATCAACTTTAACAAGCAGCAAAAGCTCTTAATTTTGTGTCGGTGGCTTAAGCATACGCCTTTGTCTTTTTGCCTATTTATAATTAGCATGATAGAACAGGAGGAAAGAAAAGAAAAATGTGTTAGTTAGATCTATATGAATTTACTAAATCAGAAATATTTGTCCTCAATGTAAAGCTAAAGGAACATTATTTCCCCAAATTTAGATCTAAAAGATTTCAAAGCCAATCTTTGTCTGTCATGGTAATACTTTTTAACGATCATCGACGTTAAAATTGCTCATATTTTCCTCTCAAAGTCAAGGCAAGATTTTATTACATAATATTCAATGCTCATCAGCCAAAAATTTTGTGTCGGTGAGTTAAGCAAGAGCTTCGTTCATTCACCACAAATTTTAACAATTAACACCACAAAAATGAAAAAATAAAAAGGGAAATATCCCAAAATTAATTGATGTTTCAAGCCAGGACTTAAAGTCTCCTTCACCATCAAAAAACTTTTGTCAACCAGCCATCGATGCTTACCCTTATTATGACTTAATACATTAATCAGTACTGCAGCTTATAATGAATTCAAGTCTTTGATTAACTCTTCCTGAAAAAAAAAATTAAAATTCAAACATGGTTAACCATTTTCCCTTCCTTTGAACACCAATCTTACGTGTAACGTATTGGTTTATATACATCAGTACGACAGTACTCATCAGTCCAAACCAATCTACGAACTTGAGTGCTTGCTTGAACAACCGTTGTCCACTGTTTGCTAGAAGTCTTTTTTAATACAGAGATATTCAGGTGTCTTTTATTACAAGCATAAACATAATAACATAAGAGGTTACCTAGAAGTCTTGTGTTATAAACTTCTTTATAATACAGAGATTCTTCTCATCATCACGTCGCAACTGTGTTTCATAATTAAACACGTATAAAAATTTCTGTGGTGACGTTGCCAAAGGGAACATATCAAGTTTTGTTTATGAAGACACCATACTAGAGAGAAGTCCTGAAGGATCAACTTCTGTTTGAAATCATTTTGTATAATCAATTATGCAGTGCCTGCCAACCAATTCAATTAGAATTAAAACTCTTTTAAGACTCAAAAGTTTGTTGTAAGTAATTGGTTTGATTGATGATATGAATTGGGTTTAGTAGCAGACATTTATTTATTACAATCCTTCTACCTTCTGAAAATGACATATTTACATTTATAAAGCAAATAATGTTACCTTTATAGAAGGGTGATTTTGGCTTTTGACACCCTTCATTATGACTGAGTAAGGCAATTATTAGTGACAGAAACAAGAGCAAAGGGTATATATATTTAATTAATGTCCACACGTAAAGAAAAAGGCAAACTTGCAGCGGTAAAATATAAAAAAGATTTTAAAAATTGAAAAATGTAGGTAGTAAGAGCATGGCGTAGAGTGTAGATACTCGAGACATGAGAGTGGCACATGTTTTAACAGGGATAAGACGACAACAACAAAAACAGTGATAAACAACAGTTTCGCGCTGGGTTAGTTGGCCAACTCACATAGAGAAATAAGATTCTTTCGATGCCACTTTGACTGAAACGCCCCGCAAACCTACAAGCTTCCTCCACTTTCTCGGCCACTAGTTCAAGAACACATTTTGTTACTTCCACAATGTTCCTCGGCTAGAATTCTGAACCAAAGCCAAAACAACCCTAGAAAATAGAGGAGAAAATGAGGAGAGCAACCGGTTGAGATAGCAAGTATTCTCTATCAAATATGGGTGTAATGAGTCCGTACAAAGGTCAATCTCACTCTCGTTCGCTCACCAAGAAGTTCTTGTCTTATGTTCTTTATGCTCTCCTCCCCATAGCTCTCTTTCGCTTGTACTTTCACCCTTTTCCTCTCCCTCAATCTACCACAGATCAGCTTCCTCACAACAATCGCCTCATCCTCACCACTTCTTCTTCTCCTCCTCTTTCTTTATCTTTCTCCAAAGGTACATTAAGTAAGAAAAGAAAAGTTGTCAGAATTTTTATCTTGTCCGAGTGATGGTCTTTTTATTGTGTCGAAATATGGGTGTTATTACTGAATAAGTTTTCTTTTTCTTTCTTTTTTTTTTTTTCTGCTTATTTGCAGAAGAGGAAATAGCTTATGAAACTCCATGTGACTACACCAATGGCAGATGGGTACATGACAAGATGGGGCCTTTGTACAATGGCACAACCTGTGATACAATTAAGGACGGTCAGAATTGCATCTCTCATGGGAGACCTGACTTGGGTTACCTTTATTGGAGATGGCAACCAAGCCAATGCAAGCTCTCCAGGTTTGATCCCAACACTTTCTTGAACCTCTTTAGTAACAAGCATTTAGCTTTTGTTGGTGATTCCATGGCTAGGAACCAACTGGAATCACTTCTTTGCATGCTAGCCGCTGCCTCAAATGCTAACCTGGTTTATAAAGATGGGGGGGATAACAAGTTTCGTAGATGGCATTTTGCTTCTCATAACATTACTATATCAGTTTACTGGTCACCATTTCTGGTTAGAGGTGTTGAGAAATCAAAAACTGGTCCAGATCATAACGAATTGTATGTGAATACTGTTGATGAGAGGTGGGGGGCTGATTTGGACCATATAGATATGATTGTACTCTCAATAGGGCATTGGTTTCTTCATCCTGCAGTTTATTATGAGGGTGGTTCGATATTAGGTTGCCATTACTGCCCTCGACTAAATCACACTGAGATAGGATTTTATGATGTGATGAGCAAGGCCATAAAGACTGCACTTAAGACAATAATTGAAAGGAAAGGGGCTAATGGTAATGGAGTTGATGTGTTTCTGACCACATTTTCACCTTCACATTTTGAAGGTGAATGGGATAAGGCTGGTGCTTGTCCCAAGACAAAACCTTACAAGGAGGGAGAGAAGATGCTTGAAGGAATGGATGCAGATATGAGAGCAATTGGGGTTGAAGAAATGGAGGCTGCAAAGATATATGCTAAGCAATTTGGAGGGTTGAGGCTAGAGATATTGGATGTGTCCAAATTATCATTAATGAGGCCGGATGGTCATCCAGGGCCTTACATGTATCCATTTCCATTTGCTAACGGAGCTCAACAGCACGTACAGAACGATTGTGTACATTGGTGTCTGCCAGGTCCTATAGATACTTGGAATCAGATATTGTTAGAAGTTATCAGGAAACGGAGTATGCAATCAAGGAGAGAAGAGTGAGGCAATACAAAACTAAGTGCTATGTTTTGATTTATTTTGCTATCTTGCTCGATTTGGTAGGCGTATGTTTCTTTCTGAAAGCAAACAGATAAATGAAGAAATTTTGTTTGGGATCTCTTTCAGCTTTGTTAGCAAGGAAATGAAAAGAATGTGGTTAATGAAAGTGAGATTGATTATTGCTCTGTGGGGTGACAAAGATAGCAACTCTTTTGGAACATCTGTTGTTTTGTTTTTTAATAAAATGTGTACAAATGGTATCAATGTGAAATGTGTAGAGGAATTTTAAAGATCTTTGGCATTTTTTATTTGTTTCTATGGAAACAAGGTGGTTATCTAGGCTATTTCCCCAGGAATTTGTTCCTACAGTTTTAACTATTCTGGAATTTGTCTGTGGTAGTATGTATTAGCCTTGAATCATAATATTTTACTATATGAATTTTTCTAATATGAGTACTTACTACCCACCCAAAACCCTCAAGATTTTCTCCTAGTTGCCCCCTTCTTTTGCATCTTGAGCTTAGCCAAAAGCATGAAAATGGGTCTTTCAAATCAAAATTAAAGAAGTAATGCAGCTTTTCTTTTTGGTAGATTAGCATAAGAATCGGTAGCTCAAGGTATCCGAAGAAACTTTACCCAGTTTGTGTTGGAAGAGGGTGGGACGAGGTGCTATAAGAAGTTAAAGTTGGTGAAATTATTTCAATATTTCACCCAAAAAAAAAAAAAAAAAAACAAAAACTGAAGTTTGGTGGAGGTGAAACGAAAAGTTTGAATCCGACGTAATTAAGTTGTTTTATACAATTTCTTTTATAAATGTGATATAAGCAGAATTAAAATTAAAATTTTAATATTTATAATTATTTTTTAATACTCGTATAGCATTTTTTAAAAAATTGCTACTAATTATATATATATATTTTGTATTGCATTTTTTTATAAAAGAATTATTACTAATTATATTATTTAATAATAAAATAATAAAATTTTAATTTTAATAATTAAGAATTAAAAAGAAAGAGAGAGAGAGATTAATCAACTGTAGGAATCAGGATACAATTATGAGTTGTGCCCAATACCATATTGTGATGGATATATATCATGTCATTATGAACAGTGTGGTTCTCCAAAACCAATCTAATTCTAATAATTAACTATTGCCGGTAGCCATGTACCCAAAATATTTCAAATACAATTGATTCATTGAGAGTTCGAAAGAAAAAAAGAATTAACTAATGTTACCATTTTTTAATTAAAAAAGAATTTTAAATTAGTTTTATTTTTGCTGCAATTGTTTAAAATGAAATTTTCCAAAATATTTTTTTGTTACATAAGATATTGCAACCTAGAGATAAAGATAAAAATTACATGTTTTAAAATTTGAACTTTAAATATGTTGAATATCATTTTTTAAAAATAATTATATGAACAAACTGAGTTAATCTTCAGATTTACATTACATATAATATTAAAAAAACCTTGAATCCATGCCATAGTGCATAATTTTTAGAGTTTCATGCTTGTGCTTCACTACAGGAGTAAAAAAAATATGTTTATCAATTTAAATATTGAATAATAAATAAAAGAAAAAGAGTTGAACTTAATGGTGATGAGATATCAAACTTATTCATTATGTCATTCTCTTCATGATATCTTAAATAGGATTGATAATAATTTTACTACACTTATTCAATGACATATCTTTCTAACAAATACGCCAACTAATCGTAAAATACAAATTAAAAATAAAATTAGATTAAAAATAAATATGTTGGTGTCAAGCTTCAAGTTGAGGGTCAAAATCTTAAAATCATAAGAAAAAAAAAAGAGCGATTAGGGAAAAGGCATGAGGCATTCCCTGTATTTGCATTCCGACATTTAAGTCAAGGGCTAGGACTAGAAAAGTTGGAAAGAAAGGAAAATAGAAATGTTAGAAAAAGTGAGATTAGATTAATAGTACCTAGATGGTTTTATTTATAGGAGAAAGATGAGGGGATTTATGAGGTAGAATAGTGATGTAGCTAAGCTAACATTGTATTGTAAATGTCAGGTTGGTCCAAAAGTCAAAATTGCTCCTGGTCGTCTACTGATAGTCTCTGATCACTTCTAAGCAATACCAATCAAACCGACCAAAAAGGTATGATTATGATGTTGGATCATGTAATAGTCATCTTGACAAGAAATTATCTAAATAATATGATAAAATATGTATCACAAACACAAGGGCTATAGCTCAGTTAGGTAGAGCACCTCGTTTACACGCGCGCCAATGTTTTTTAGGGGAGTCTATCATGCAATAAAAAAAAATTGATCCTTTTGAGAAATCGATGTCTTACTCCATTACTTTGAAGGAACAAAACAAGAGAACAATAGCCTGACAAATGGTTCGGTTCGATTCGGGTGCCGTTTAGGCAGGAGCGGGTACTTCTAATTGGGTTGAGGAATCAAATCGTATCAATTGTTTTCTAGATCGTTTTGCAAAGCCTTTTTAACTATTTTATTAGTCTTCATTTCGAAATTCTTGGATTCTAGTGGAGTAATGTATTCTATGAATAATACCCTTTCAATCAAAATCAAACAAACATTTCAATAATTCCCATGTTCGTATTTCGAAAGTAAAAGGGATACGGATGATAGGCAATTTATTAAAAAAAAAAGAATTCTATAGCTTGAGTATCAAATTGATTGGTGCTAGATTAAACCTTTCTGGTGCACATATTCGCTAGTTTGACCTTAAGCTTGTAAGCATGGGTTTTTGAAAAGTAATGTTTTGGACCTGACCTTATTTTGCCAAGGTTAAATGTCATTGAGGTTGATGTGAGAGTTAGGTAAGAGAGGTCTGTGACTGATTATATGCTATTGAGTGTAACTTTGGTTACTCTAGAATGTGTCGACTTGACGTGTGAGCGTAGTGCATAGCTTCATCTTGAGTGTGGGTTTCGAGTTATATGCATAGCTAGTCTTTTTGGGGTTGCCAAGGTGAGTGACTTTATGTCAAAGAGGCTCGAGGTTAGGCTAAGCAGACCTATGAGTAATTATTAACATGACTCACATGTTTGATGTGAGACTCATGGTTTTTCTTGAAGTTTTATCCTCATGCCTAGTGATTGCACTAAAATTTTAGCTTTTTCATACTTATTTTTAGTGCAATTTAATTCATATTTTAGCTTGTTCTTTAGGATTTTTAGTAAAAGTACTCTTGAATGCACATTTATCTCATGTGTAGATATAGATAGAGAAAATGAGGAATTTCAGACAATTTGGACACATTTAGAGGGATTTATGGTGGTAAATGCTAGCAAATGTCACAACTAGTGTAATTGTGCTTCATTGCCTATTAAAGGAGTTTTTCTTACCTTTTTCTTCTATAATATCTTGAGCTCAAATGAATTTATGGAACCATATTTCAAGTCCCAATTCTTGTAATTTTAATTTAAAATTATCTTCCTTATCTCAATTATGCATTAGTATCTTTTTAGGATTTGAATACATGCTTAAAAGGTAATGTGCACATTAGTAAGTTAGGAGTTAATTTTTATGTGGTAAATTTCTAGCATTTTTTCAAGCATTATAATGTATAAATTTTTCCTTTTATGACTTGAATTTTGGTAGAAAAATTAAAGAACAAATGGATGCATTTAATGCCAAAAGGAGAGAATAAGGATGTAAGCATACACGTTGGAAGTTAGACATGTAACCAATGCACTTTGGTGCTATCTTTTGAAACTTAAAGGAGTTTTTAAGGAGCGCATGGGCTGGCACTTTGGAAAGATCTTATTGGCTATAAATAAGACTTTTGGGCATGGCAAAAGTGCATGAATAGAACTTGCAAACTAGTGAAAAGTTTTAAAGCCAAACAATTATGCACTAAGTGCAGAAGTAAAGAGGAAAAAAGTCTTTGAAAGCTCAACTCATTGTAGATATTTTGTAAAGATTTTTTGGGGCTTCAACCTACCAATAAATAGGAGTGGAGCCAGTCATTTTAGGGAGACTTTAGTTTAGGATTTTATAATTTTTGCACCTTTTTTTACTATATTTTACTTTCTTAATAATCAAACAGCCCTTGATCTTTATGTTTTTCTATTGATTTTAATTATACTTTTATATTTATTTAAGTATTTTTCAATGTTCTTTACAATTTTGGTAATGAAATTTGTAATTTTGGTTGATTTCTAGCTCAAATCTTCAAGTTTTATGGTTGATTTCAAATTTGTTTATGCATTTTTACACTTGATCTAGTAGTAATATTTTAATCAGAACTCAATCATTTGTACTTTTTTTTGTCTAATTTTTTTCACAGTTTTGTAACTCATTAGGATTCAACATAGTAAAAAATTAATTTCAAATTCATTCCCAATCAGTGTAGTTAATTCTTGCATTTGAAGGTTGAAATTTTGGAGGTAGTGAATATCAGGTGTACAATTTAAGTTGGAACTTGGTTCTTCTCTCCTTTAGGAGATTTGGTTGCTCTTTTAAACCTTTGATCTCTTATATTTACTTGTTACCTTGCTTATTTTTATTTTGTTACAATTTATTTCATGTTTTTGGTGGCTGTTTAGATTAATTTTGTTGATCATGCTTTGTTTTCTGCTTATTTGCACACTGTTTGGAATCTTAGTTTGTTGAGCTATTTTTTTCTTATTTTGCTACAAATATTTTGTTAGATTTTGTAGGATTCAACATAGTGAAAAATTATTATCAAATTCATTCTCAATCAATATAGTTAATTCTCAAAATTTAAGGTTGAAATTTTGGAGGCAGTGAAAATCAGATGTGCAATTCAAGTTAAACCTTGGTTCTTCTCTCCTCTAGGCAATTTGTTTGCTCCTTTAAACCTTTGATCTCTTATATTTACTTGTTATCTTACTTCTTTTCATTTTGTTACAATTTATTTTATGTCTTTGATGGTCATTTAGATTAATTTTGTTAATCATGCTTTGTTTTCTACTTATTTGCACACTATTTAGAATCTTAGTTTGTTGAGCTATTTTTTTCTTATTTTGCTACAAATTTTTTGTTAGATTTTGTAGTAAACTCGTTGATTTAGCTTACCTTAGCTCAGTTCAAGTTCACTCTCTTTAGAAAATTCTAGATTTAAAATTTTCTCCATTGAATCAATAGTTAATAAATTGAAATTAGTTTTTGTTTTACACTTTTACTTGTTGATTCATGTAATTCCTTCCAATTTTTATTCTTCAATTTAGTTTCTCATGTTGTTCCTTCAATGTACCGTTAGTTTTTAGTTCATATTCATTTGATTTTACAAAAATTAAATCCAATTTTTTAGTTTGAAATTCTAGTTTCCAAATTTTGCTATATTTTTTATTTTCATGTTCTAGCTTAGATTTTGCAATTTTTTTTTATTGCTTGCATTTCAAATTTATTTTTACTTTAAATCATGTTTAGTTCATTGCATTTCAATTTACCTACTATTTTTGCACTTTATTTTACTTAGTTTACATTTTGCAATTTTACACCATACCATACTTGTGTTAAATGCTTTGGTTGATTTTATTTTTTTAGTTAGTTTAATGCCATGTTTTCTTTATTTGATTGAGCCAACTTTATAAGGATATATGGATAATAGGTATTTAGCTTAAGAATTTCTTTACCTAATCTCTGTGGGATGATATCTTGATTGAAAAGTTACTATTATTACTTGTACAGCCTGTGCACTTGCAGAAAACAACAAATTAAGAATCCAAACAGTGTGCAAATAAATAAAAAATAGACCATGATCAACAAAATTAATCCAAACAGCTATAAAAAACATGAAATAAATTGCAACAAAATGAAAATAAGCAAGATAACAAGTGTTGGATTATGGGGTCTAGCGGTCTCCCTTAGGGACTTGGTATGTCGATTCATCTGGATGAGGTATCTCATAGTAGATTAGATTTCGATGTATGGCAACCCAACCTGTCGAAGCCTAATGGGTAAGGTATCCCATGAAAGCTTTGCGAAGCCCCTTATGTCCACCCGTTGCTTAATATAGGGCTCTGCGCTACCAAAAAAGAATAAGGAAATAAAGTTGTGCCTTCACTATCAACTATAGCTTTTGGTGTAGTGGTAAGCACTTGATCCTCTCTCTTGGTTGTCCACACCAAGGCTCCAACCCATTATGTGTTGAAGATTACAAACAAGCTTTTCAAAGCTTTACAAACTCAACATTACACACTCTTAAGGGTTATCCTCCCTTTAAGCTTACAAGCACACAATACAAATTTTTTGAAGTTTTTTGTAAACTCTAAGAACCTCTCAAAGGTTGGGTGTTTGCTAATTTGAAGTACACAATGGTATAGACAAGAAAATGATGAATGAACAACAAAAATAATTTGGATACATTAAATGTAAAGATATAGACTTTGAAGCTCTAAAAACTCTTGATTATTTGAGAAAATGAAAATATTATTTGTTGGCTCTTGCTCTCTTGATTCATCAATCTTCTTGGAGTGTTGGAGTGCCCCATTTATATAGAAATTAAAGAACTAGCCGTTGGAAGTGTTTGGGAAATGAAAGTAGCCATTGAATCCTTGATAAAATAGCCGTTGGAGTGATTTTGGCCTTCAGAGGATCGATTCCCTCCCTTAGGGGATTGATTGGTTCATGTTTTGAACGAATTTCCCTTTGAAAATAGTCGAACTGATCGATCCCTTTTGTAGAGGATCGATCCATTTTCTAGATTTTCGATCCTGTCCATGTTGGGTGATAGTTTTTCGTTTTGTACTCTACTTACTAATTTGATCATACGTTGAGTTATATAAATCCAAATCACAAACCATTTAAAGATTTAGAAACTAGACTTAAAGGGCTTTCTATCCATATAAAGTTCATCACCTAATTTACTGTGTACGAATTATAATGAATTTTCAAAGTTACACCTTATGCAGTTTTTCTGACAACTGCAAAGTGTCTAGTAAAAATTTAAAATCTTTCCTTAGAAAATTTGGATTTTAATTTTGTTTGATCCATTAGAAAGTAGACTCAAAGAGCTTTCCAACCATATAGAATTCAAATATTAAAACTTTGTGAATTAATACAAAAAATAAAATAAGTTCAATGTTGGAAAGTTTTGTTCTTGTAAAACAACTTTCTTAAGTTAATTTATTTCTCAAAAGCAATATTATCAAATTTATATTAAGTCCAAAATAAATAAATTCACTTTAAAAACAATAATTGGACTTTCATTTAAGATCAAATAAATAATCTTTAAAGGTAGATTTGGTTTGAGAAATATGAAAACAAAGAAATGTTTGTTTAAGCTTTGAAAATCATATTATTTATTTAGTACCAAAATATAAAACTTAATAACATATACTAAATAAATCTTTTTCAAAATCTTGATAAATTTTATTTAGCTTTAATGTTTTGTCATTTCAAAATAAAGATCAATTCAAGGCTAACAATAAGTAAATCTAAGAGATCAAAGTTTCAAATAAGCCAACAAATCGCTAAAAGAAAAGAAAAATCAAGCTCCAACTTGAATTGCACACCTGATCTTCATTGCCTCTAGGATTTCAACCTCAACTTGCAAGAATTAATTGTATTGAATGAGAAAGAATTTGATGCTGATATTTTACTATATTGAAACCTAATGAGTTATAAAATAGTGAAAAAAAATTGGACCAAAAAATAAATACGAAATGATTGAATTTTGATTAAAACTTTGCAACTAGGTCAAGTGTGAAAATACAGAAACAAATTTAAAATCAATGAGAAAATTAAGAATCCAACTAAGCAAAAAACTTAGTTTGTTAGATATTTAGTTTATTGTAGTAGGTCACTTAGCTCAGGGTTGACTTGGTAATTGTTCGTTCAATCAGTTCATCCTAGGTTTTGTAATGGGTTTAGCCGATTTAAATAAGTAAGATGATTGATTTGCAGCACAGTTTTTACAATTCGCATTTAATGAAGAGAGGTGTTATAGTGGCAAAAATCTAGAGTTGGAAAGGTAAAAGGTCATATTTGATAACCATCTGAATTATAGTGCAATATGGGCCAATCATCTTATCTAAATGTTAGCTATATAAAGGACCTTTTTGGGCTTCCATTTTCCACCTTATTGCCATTTTGCTCTCAAACCGACTTGCTTTAATCAACCTAAAAGTTTTTACTTTCTTTCATCCATCCTTATTTTGTTCATTTTACTTTGTTATGTTTTTTTTTTCTTTTATTTTATAATGTCTTCTAATGCAAGCTCTGAAGGTTTAAGGAGTTATAGGGTAGTTTCTAATGGAGGTTGATTGAATAGTAGAGATGACGATGATAGGATCCCTTCAGTTATTATAAGAATGGACTACTCAAGGCTGAGTTTGAGTTTAATCTCATGACTAAAAAATAATAAAAGAGAATAAAAAAAATGCCCGGGCTTGGGGAGAGTAAGTCTTTCAGAGCATGGATGAACTTGTAGATACCGTTGACTTTGAGCTTGAAAACCCCTCTTTTTTATATTTCAGGCCAATCCGACTTCTTTAGTTGACCTTCTTTCTTCTATTATTCTTCCTTCTGAGGTTTAGCTTTTTAAGCCTTCTATTCTTCCTGCTGCTCTATTTGTTCCTTTTGAGTTAACTTTAATCGACATCCCTCACTATTTTTTTTGTTTGAGAAGTCTTTTTGTCCCTCTTCTTCCTCTAATGTTATGGTGCTCTTCATCACTATTCTAGTTCAAAATCATACTCTTGTTTAGGAGTCAAAGTCTACGGATAATAAAGGCTCCAATGATGAGAAAGTTTCTAAAAGAGAGTAGGAAAAAGAGACCAACCAAGTTAACGAGGGAGATGAGAACGGGGAAAATTATTCAAATTCAAAGGACCTAGCTCAGGTCCCTTTCTTCGCTCCTTGCTCTTTAGGTCTAAACCCTAATGATGTTATATAAAGCTTAAAGGGTAAGGCTAATTTTGAAGACTACTTTAACATGTGTTCTACTCACCACTTTTGATTTTTGAAGGTCAACTTTGGCCTTCCAAAGAAGAAGTATAGTGTATTGATGTCGACCAACTAGGATCGGGTCATTTTCTCCCTAAAAAGTCACCAACTTTGGGTATACTGGGATCCATAATAGTCAATCTAAGGTTCCCTTTATATGTTTTTATTGTTGAACCATTTTTTTTTTTATAATTTAACTATCACTCAGCTCACCCTAAATTCTTTTCGGTATATAATAGTTTTCATTATTCTTTGTAAAAATTTAAGTATTTTCTTACTTTCCCTATATTCAAGAAGCTCTTCTCAATTAAGAAACATCTATATGGTAAGAGGTGATTTTATATAATAGCTCATTCATCTAATAAGATATTCACGGATTGCTTGAGCTCAATAAAGTATTGAAAGCTATTTTTCCTTTACATTTAAAAAGAAAACAATAATAAAAATACTGAGCATAAAATGTGGGAGATTTTGAATAAGTTTGGGGTTTTTAATAATAAGCCTATTCCTCTCTCCATAAGTGACTTTGACGATCATAACAAGATTGTAGAGTTCACCAAAAAGGGAGAGTTGGTCATGGACATGTATGAGCTAACCTCACCTGAAGTAATGAACGAGTCTAGATATTGGGGTACGTGTAAGGTAACCTCTTAGGGTATTTAGTTTTGTTATTTTTTTTAGCAATTAACTCATCTTATAGAAATGTTTATTCAACTGTCCATGGCTTTTGACTTTTATAAATACCTTTATAAACCCAAGTTGAGAAAGGGCCAACAATAGCCCATCTAGCTTAGGGCTTTTTCCTAGAGGGAATTAAAATAATCGATCCCTTTATCTCTCAAAAGCCAAGCTTCTTAGCTTAGGTTCTTGTTGATGAAAAAGGTAAGTAAAAGGTGATGGCATGTTAGGAAGTCCAAGCCCTTCCCTTTAAGAAGTAAAGGACTAAGCTTCTTTATTTCTAGTAGATTTCAGGGTCTAAATCTTGAGGCTGAGCTTGTAGCACTTTTCGACTGGCTTAGAGTATAGCCCTGATGAAAATCCTCAAAAAAACACTAACATCATGAAGAAATACATGAAGGTTGTAATCTCTTCAAAGAGTAAATTATCTTTTAGTTTAGTTTTATTTTATTTTATTAATTCTAATATTTTTCAAAGTCTAAGCTTGATTTTTTGTAGTTTATGACAAATTTCAAGCTCATCCCTTTTGGTGTGTTAATGAAGGCCTCAACCATGCTTACTTGGTACTAGACTATTTTCTAAAGATCAAGCTAGATCTAAAGAAATATGGTCAAGAGAATTATAAAAATAACAATGTGATTGCTAATCTTTGAGCTAGCCGTTCTACTTAACATAAAAAGAAAGGGGAGTAAAAGAAGAAAGCTAAGGACTTGGTTGCCAAGTTAGAGGGGATATAAGTGTAAAAGGCCTTAGTTGAGTCAGTCAAGGAATAAGCTGTGCTTAAACTCAACGAGGCTCAGGCTACGATTGCAAGGTTAAGGTCTCAATTGAAAGCTGAACAGAGGGCTAAATAGGAGTGCAAAGAAGAAATCATTCAAGAGTTCATGGCCTCTTAATGGTATTTTAACTTTCAAATCGAATTCTTAAAGGAAAACATCCTTGGTGCCTTCCAACTCTGCAAGGATGAAATGCAGTTTAAATATGATAGCATGAACCTTGACCTCTTCAACATCAAATTGGATAACCTTAAAACCAGATCTCTAATCCAATCTGTAAGAGAAGAGAAAAAAAATGATAAAGATGAAAACACAACCATGAACATCGAGCTTAACACTACTTTAGGCCCTAATGCTGATGAAGGATTTGCTATCACTACTGTTGAGAAGGAAGGGAATGAAGAATTTGTCTTTTATTTTTTTATTTCTTTTTGTTGAAATTTTTCTATAAAGTATGAATTCAAATTTTTGTAATGACTTGGATCAATTCACTCTATACACTTCAATCAAATTTTTGTACTCACAATCATTTGATGAAGATTTTATCAATGAATGAATGAAGTATACCTTTTGTTATAAGTCTTAGGTTTGCATTTTCCTTTTGCATTTGTTTTATACTTACCTTCATAAAGCTCATATTATAAGTTCAAACAAACTAAAATAATTTGGTAAATCTTAAATTGTTACAATGTTTTAGCTTTAGATAAGATGATGGGTTCAAACATTAGATCAATTTGGTTAATCAAATAATCACTAAGTTTCAACTCAGATTAGTCAAGTTTAATCAAATTTAATCAATTAACTTAAAAACCCATTAAATTAACTTGAGGATCTGAATTGACATAAGTCCTAGCTCGGTTTACTTTAACTATCAACCTATTTATCTAGATCAACTTGGTTATTTCACGATTAGATTGGACAATTCTTTAGATTGATCATTGATATAGCTTATTGCTTTTATTTCAAGAATGAGCTCGGCCATTGCTTGAGACTTTTGTAATAAATGTAATTAAAATACAAACTTTATTCAATCAATATCTTCAAAATTACAAAGTGTGAGCTTGGCTTTATTTGAGATACTAGTATAGACTTTAAGATTATCTGCATTCTATATTCTCAGGATGGGATTACCATTCATACCTATAACCAATAGGTCGCATCATGGATAACTTTTTGACAATGTAAGGGTAGGGGCCCTCTCAGTTCAAGGCTAACTTGCCACCTTGGTCATCTATTAATGAATATTCAAATTTTTTGAGCACCATATCACCTTTCTTTATATTTTTACATCTAACTCTCCTATTATAAAAATTGGCTACCTTTTATCAATAAACTGCTATTTTGGTCAATGATACATTTTTTTACTTTTTTGCTAAATTAAGATTGTTTTTAAGGGCCTCTTTATTCCCTTTTTCAGACTTGAGCTCAATTTGGAGGCTCGAGAAATTGATTTTCATAGGTGCTACGGCCTTTGTTCCAAATGCTAGATTAAATGAGGTTTCTCTTATGGGGACTTTGTCTTATCCTCAAGGCAAATAGGACTACAAGGGGTTTTTCAACCCATTTTACCTTTAGCTTAATCTAGTCTTTTTTCAAAGCTTATAGTATTGTCTTGTTAGTTACCTCGACCTAGTTGTTGGACTCAAAGTAGGTGATTAACATGAACCTAAAGTCGATATGAAGATTAGAGCATCATTTTTTGAACCTTAGATTTTCAAACTACTTGCCATTGTCTATTATTATGGACTAAGGTAGGTCAAATCTACAAACTATATTTTTCCAGACAAATTTTTTAATGTGAGCTTCTATTGTTGTAGCTAGGGCTTCGATCTCAAGTCATTTTGTAAAATAATAAACCACCACCAACACAAATCCTTTTTCTCTTGTAGCCTGAGTGAATGGGTTAAAGTTATCAATCCCCCATTGTATGAAGGGCCAATGACTGATGATGGAGGTTAAGTTACTTTGGTTAATGAAAAATGTTGTACATGGGCAAATCTCTGGCATTTATCACATTTTTTTAATAGGTTGGTTGCATCTTTTTTTATTGTTAGCCAATAATAGCTATGTCTGAGCACCTTATAGACAAGTGGGCAAGGTCCAAAGTAGTTACCATAAATTACTCATGTATTTATCTGAGAACATAGTTTACTTTTTCATCATCTTTTTTTCTTAAGTAAGGCAGACTCAAAGATTTCTTATATAATTTTTCATTAATCATGGTGTATCAAAGAGCTTTCCTCATCAGAGTTTTGGCTTGAATGTTATCTTTTAGTAGTTCTCCCTTGTTAGGTACATTTTGATCAGATTCATCCATGACTCTCTCTTTTTAACTTATTCGACCACCTTTTCCTCGATACTCTTTTGTGTGAGTTTTTTTACAAAGACATGAGTTGAGCTCTCTATCGTCATTCCTAAAGCTAACTTGGATAATGAATCAGTCAGTGTTTTTTGATCTCGTTATCTTTTTAACCTCAATCTTAGAGAAAATAGCTAGAAGAATCAGTGCCTTATATAAGTACTTTTTTATTCTTTCTTTTTTGGCTCCAAACTCTCCATTTATTTAGTCGACCATAACTGTTAGTCATTACATATGATGATGTTCTTAAGCTCAGTTACCAGTTTTAGGCCAGCAATCAAGGCTTCATATTTAGCCTCGTTGAAAGCTTTGAACCAAAATCTTAAGGTGTACTATAATTGCAGGTCTTATGAACTTATTAGAATTATATTGGCTTTACTTTTGTGGCTAGTAGCTAACCCATTAATGAAAAGTTTGCACGTTTTTTCTTTTCTAATATTGTTACCCTCTTTAGGTCATTCATCGATCTTGATCAAGATGTATTTCATAACAAAATCTGTTGGTACTTAGGATTTTAAAGCCAATTTTGGTAGCATGTGCATGTTGTACTTATTGAGTTCTACTATCCATTTGATTAGCCTTTCTGATTGTTTTAGTTTTTACAAAATTTATTAAAGTGGCTAGTCGGTTAAGACATGAATTATGTGAGCTTGGAAACATGATTTGAGTTTTTTGGCCAATGTAACTATAACGTAGGTCAATTTTTCTATCTTGGTTAGTTTATCTCTAACTTTGTCAACATATTGCTTAAAAAATACACCAACCTCTGTCTTTCTTCTTTCTCTCTTATGAGTACTGAACTAATAGCTAGGTTAATTGTAGCCAAATATAAATATTGTATCTCATTAAGTCTTAACTTAGAAAGAATATGAGGGGAGGAAAGACACTCTTTGGGCTATTCAAATGTTTTTTAATATTGGGGGTGTTCATCTGAAATCTGAGATGTTCTTGAAGATTTTGAAAAATGGCAAACAATGTTTTGCCAATTTAGACATGAATCTTTTTAGGATAGCTATTCTCTCCATTAATCTTTGCACCTCTTTCAGTGAGTTTGAGTTTTTCATAACTAATATGGCCTAAACTTTTTTTGGGTTTGCCTCTATACCTCTTCTATTAATCATATAACCAAAGAAGCCCAACGTAACTCTAAAGGTGCACTTACTTTGGTTAAGTCTCATATTGTATTTCCTTAAGGTGTTGAAGGTCTCTTCTAGGTCCTTTAAGTGCTCAGCTGGACTCTTGCTCTTCACTATCATGTTATCTACATAAACCTTTATGTTTTTTTCAATTTGATTTTTGAAGACCTTATTAACCAACTTTGGTAGATCACTCTTACATTCTTCAAGCCAAAAGGCATAACCTTGTAATATTACATACATTTTTTATTATAAATGCCATTTTTTTCTCATCTTTCTTTAACATTTTTTATTTGATTATACCTTAAATAGGTGCCATGAAAGTAAGCCATACTTGGTACTGACATCAACCAGTAGATCTATGCTAGGGATAGAGAAGTTATCTTTTGGACAAGCTCTATTGAGGTCAGTAAAATTGACACACATTCTTTATTTTTCACTGTGTTTTTTATCATGACTACATTGGCTATCCAATCGGGGTAATATACTTCCCTGATGAAACTTGTTTGTAGTAGTTTACTTATCTCCTCTTTAATAGCCTTTTGCCTCTTTAAGGTGTAAGTACTCTTCTTTTGTTGAACTAATTTCATGTTTAAGTCAGTGTGTAACCAATATACCATTACCTCGGGATCAATCCCTTGTATATTTGATAGGGTCCATGCAAATAGGTCGGTGTTGTTTCTTAGTAACTAAATTAGTTGTTCTTTATGGTCAAGCTTGACCTTAATTTGCATACATATTTTAGGGTTATTCTTTCAAAATAGTATAGAGATGAGGTCTTCTATCAGTTTAAGTCATTTTTCATCAATTTTAGGTCTTTGATCAATTATTTCTTTTTGTTTAATTAGGTTAGGACTATTTCTTGTGAGAATGGCAGATCTTGATGTGGTAATTAGTTCATTGTTAGTAAGGTGGTACATAATAGAAATGTAAAGCTAAACAAAATATATGTTTTCATTTCATTTTTTCTTTGGTTGGCTTAATGGCTCAATTCCATTGACATGTATATCTACTGACTTAAGAGCTTGGCCTCTATAGGTTTAATTCAAAAATTGTAAAGATTTATGACTTTGTACAAGTATGAAGCTTAAAAACTCGAAGCGACTTAAAAGCATGCTTTTTTCAAGTCAATTTTTGTTGTTGCTACTGCTTACCTTTACTTTCTTCTTATTTCTTTTTTTTTTTTTTTTTTACTTTAGCTTATGTGGCTTTCTTTTTCTTTCCTAATTCCTCGACCCTGGTTAAGTTGTCATTTGTTTCTTAGTCTTTCCCTTTATTGTTGTGATATAACATTGTCGTGCTATGGACTGGTCTCCCTTAACTTCTTAAACCCTATAAGATGGTGGAAACTTTACCTTTAGGTAATGAGCCGAGCCTATGATCAGTATAACAAACTGACTTGGTCTGTCTAGTATCATATTGTAAATTGATAGAACATCTACAACTATGAATTCTATGATTGAGGTAACCATCCTCGATTTTATGCCTAATGAGATTGCTAACTTGATGGTCCTTTTAACTGGTACCTATTTATTCCCAAATCTAATCAGTGTAGTGGTGATTGGTTGTAGTTTGTCATCTTTAATTCCTATTTTTTTCATGGTAACGTAGTATAGGACATTGGTCGAACTCCTATTGTCAAATAGAATCTTTTTGACCACATAGATATACACCATTGCTGTAATTACTATGGCGTCATCATAAAGATGCTGGATTTCTTTTTAATCTTTCATGTCAAAGCAAATCGGTTTGTCTTTCTAGTCTTTTTCCTTTTTGGCCAGGAGCCAATTACCATAACTAGTCCCTGATTAATTTTCCTTTTGGTTGAGGTAAAGTTTCCCCTTGTAATTGCATTAGATATGCTTGCAATAAGTTGGTTATCTATAGCTCAACCCTAATTTTCTTCTTATTCGTTCCTTTGATTCTGTCCACCCCTATTGCATTTTTCTCAGCATTTTGGGTTCCTTCTTATCTTTTCTCTTTGATCCCTTCTTTGTACTCTATCCTATGATGACCATGTCTTGCTCGGTATATAAATTTGCCTAGCCAACCTCTCTTAATTAGACTTTCTATTTCATTTTTTATGTAGTTTTCTATATTATGGTCGATGTCTCTATAAAAGGCATATTTCTTGGTTGGTTCTCTTCTTATGTTTTGCCTTAGTGGTTTTGGCCATCTGAGCTCCAAGTCTCTTTCAATTTATATCAAAATCCTTTCTCGATAGGTATTTAATGTAGTGCAGTTCTTTTTTCTACTCAAGCTCTTGGTGCTATGTCGTCTCCTTTTTTAGGATCGTAGAATTACTTACTTTTTCTCCTACTAAGGAAGATGGATGAGCCTTTTTCACCTTGGTTTTTTTCCATAATAGCTTAGGCATTTATATATTTTTGAGCCACTAATAGGACTTCAGCTAGTATTTTTGGTGGCTTTGGAGACAAAGTAAGTTTTAGGTGATACTTTCTGTTATTGAGTCCACTAGTTAGGGAGGTTACAACAGCCATTTGCTCTAGGTTTTTCACTTGTAGAGCTTTAATAGTAAAATAGCTTAATGTAATCTTTTAAAGAGTCATTTTTGCCTTGATGAATTTACATTAGCTTAATGTAATTTTCTTAGTTCTTTTGTTGCTGACAAAACAAGAGAGGAAAGAATAGCAGAGCTCTTTAAATGTGGTGATTAACTTCGGTTTAAGGCTACAATACTAGGGTCGAGCTACCCTTTTGAGGGTTATGGCTAACCCTTTGCATATCAAGGCTTCATTTGCACCTTGCATCATCATATTAGTTCTGTATAGTTCTAAATGATCAAAGGGATCAAAAGTACCATCGTAGGTCTTCAAGGTCAGCATTTTGAATCCTTTGAGGGCATGGTCCTGTAAATGTCTTTGATAAAATGTGAGGTTTCCAAGAACTTCAACTCATTTTCAAAAGCAACAACTTTCCCTTTTAGTTATTTTTCCATGGCTTGCATTCTAGCCTTCAAGTTTCTAATTAGTTGATGCTATAGGTTAGTCTATTTGGATTTTTGGGTGGTGAATTAGGTAGAGTTACGGCTGGGGTAATGATTATATGTGGCTAGAATGGCATGCTCTTATTCATTTGAGGTTGAAGAGGCTTCAACTTCTTCATAACTTGGTCGTCTTTCTACTGGTTGTCTACCTAGGGCGACCAGGTCGAGTACTTTTGAGGCTTGATGTAGTGTTATGCTTTGGAGCATCCATTTTAAGGCTTGAATTTGTTCGGTCAAGGCTTGGAATTGTTCCATGGTTAGCCCCGTTTGTGTTGATATAGGTTGGTTTGTATGCTAGCTATTGTGGGTTTCGATCCCAACTAGGATCACTATCTCTCCTTCCTCATTGGCTCTTTTTTTGGTTGGCATGGTGTTTAGGTCAGCTGAAGACTAATGCTTTTACCTAGTGCACTAAATGTTAGTGCTGAGTTTTAAGCTGAGGGTTAAAACCTTGAAATTACAAGAAAAGGAAAAGAAAGCTAGGGCAAAGGTAGGGAGTGTTTCTTACATTTGCACTTTAATGTTCAAGTCCGAAGGTGGGACTAAAAGGGTCAGAAGAAGAGGAAAATAGGAATGTAAGGAAAAGTGAGATTAGATTGATAGCACCTTGATGGCTTTATTTATGGGAGGAATGGGAGGGGTTTGTGTGATAGAATAGTGATGTAGCTGAGTTAATGTGACATTATACATGTCAAGTTGACCTGGCATGTCAAAAATGCCCCTGACTAACTTCCGACAGTCTGTAACCCTTTGAACCAAAAAATACCCCTAACAATATATATGAAAGTTGAACTTAAATAAATGGAAATGCTTGGAACTTTAGTCACGCTATGTTGAAGTGATCAATGATAAAACAAAAGCAAAAAAATAACTATCAATTCTGAATATGGATGAAAGTAAATCTTTAAGTCACTTTCATGAGGAGTAATTCCTATAGGATAAAGCACAATAAATGAAGTGTAACATGAAGGTAGTAAAAGATTTAAAATTTAACAGAATGCTAGTCTATATGTAGTTTTATTTAGGAAGGAAAATATTTGACCTCAAGTAGGTGAGCCAAGACGGACAACTGTCAAAGATATTCAAAGCATAAGGCGCATACTTGATTAACTATAGATAAGATGTTAGATTGTTAGCATTATGTGTAATTTACTTTAAATTCTAAAACAATAATAAAATAAAATTAGGAACAGATGTGAATGTAAGATGCAGAATGCAAAACCATGCTGCAACAATTCAGGACATATTATGTGTAAAATGTGTATTCTGTCTTGTTATAAAATAACAAATTGTCAGAAGTGAGAACACTACTTACTTGATCACTAACACTAATAATCATAGAAGGGATGTTATTAGCTTGCATTAACACGATGCCTTCCACATGGTAACTTGTTTAATCAAAGAACAAGTTTATGTCCAAAGAATATCACCATCACCATAAGTCTCAATTAGGGAATTCTTTATGAAACACAAAGGAAAATTTGTCTTACTTTATTTTTTTTGTGATTAAGCAAAAGAATTTAAAACTTCCGATTGAATCTTCCAATCTCATCGAGCAAAAAATAAAGAAGGAAAATGTATTAAAGAGACGAGATTGTCTTCTTATTTAATTTTATTAGATTACATAATTGTCAAGAGAGTGCCTCTAGGAAATATTTCATACCTTGAAGTAATAATCACTCGTTTCCAGACAGCCACCGATTATACAAATCCATTCTTATCATAAAGGAATTAAAGCTTGGGCAGCCTCCTCCACCATATGCCTTCAAGTTGACAAAGGGAAAGAAAATCATTTGAAGTTTTATAACAAAATATTCATATCATAAATACAACAAAGAAGAACTTGTGATTGCATTAATGATGATGCCCACCTTTGCACCTTCAAATGTACAAGTTGACGTATCTGCGCTCCTTAGACACATATTAAGATTTTTTTCTTTGCATGTATATAACAGCTCTATAGGTCTGACATCAACAATTCATATACTGCATGATTAGAAACGAGATCACGATGCGGCATTGAGAATTTTGTTTGTTTAGAAGCGATTCTTCATCCTTGAAGCCTTCATCAACAATGCATATACTATGGCACTATTTAGACTAAGCTGTTTCCCAATTTCGTCACTTAAATCAGGGTTGCCATCTGCTTGAATCCCCTAAGATCAGAGTAAAAGGCAAATTTTACTCAAGGGAAATTACAAAAATGAAAAGAGAAAATGAGAAGGGGATAAAGGTATGGCCAAGGGAGATTTAGAGGGAGAGACACATGCAACATGTTTAACGTGGCACCATATATATCAAACAAATAAAACAGACTCTATGCGATTCGTAGGATCATATATGTAACTCAGAAAGTGATCAACGGGATGGTAAATCTCGAAAGTAAACCACTTATTACAAACAAAGGATAACTATTTCAGGAATGATTCATCTGAAACATTTCGATATGTCATTACCAGGCACTCGCATAAAATCCTCTGCCTGAGCAAACTTTAAATGTCTTATCTAGAAACTTGTTTGCAGCTATCTAACGAGAGGAAGTATATAGATTTCCCTTGGCAACCAAATCAACAGAACTGATATCAAGTAATTGCAATAGAAACGAAAGACTTCAACATTAAATTAAAATTTGAAGAGGATACAAAATGCTTATCTGAGAAAGCAGAGAAAAAAAGGAAAGAACATCACAATTATCCAAACACCTTTCAAATGCCATGGTAATACAAAATGTTTTAGCAACCTGTTTCCACACTGCCTGGCACTTTTTTGCTCTTAACTGAACAGTGTGAGATCACCAAGCAAATCCACTTCTAGCACTTGCAGCCGAACATGTTTGTCACTCTAATCCACAATGCCTATTCCTTAATTTTAGCAACTGTTTTTCTTAAAACTCTGATACTTCCACAACTCTGTTTATATAAAACAAATGAAAACACTTTGCTAAATTATCTATGTACCAAATTGATATTAAGAGTATTGACTAACTTCAAAATACTTATTTAGTAAATAATTACAATTCACTATATATAGTAAATCAACTAAATTGGCCGAAGCCACTCCAATTCCGCCATCATGCACAAAATTGATCCTCGAGAACTACATTTACTGAAGGAGGTGAGTTTTTTCATACTGATCTGGACCAAGTCTTCGGCTGCTTCCACTTAGCTTTGAAGGAGGTGAAGTTTCTTCATGTTGATCTGGATCTGTCCTCGATCAGCATCAACAATTTGAGATCCTAGCAGGTCGCGGCACCTACTGAAGCTGTGCAGGATGAGTAGGACATGGAAATTGAAGCCGATGTGAACGCTGTCTTTAAGGCTTAGACTGAGGCCTCGTAGGGAGGGGAGCTCGATGTAGAAGCTCAGGCTAATGAGGCTTAGACACCAGCCCTCGAGGAACAAGCTGAAAAACAGCCTGAGGAGGGGGCTTAGAGTAGTTTTTCTTTTTCTTGTTATCATTTTTTGATAACTTTTTGTTTAAATCTTGTATATAATACCTTTTTCAATGAATAGAAATATTTTTTGCACAACTCTTAGCTCGAAATCTTTCCACTTTTTTCTGTAACTTTTCTTATCCAAATATAAAATGCAAATAATTTTTCAAATCTTAGCTTGGTATCTTATATGTATGACAAGAATAAATAAAGAGTTGGATTGACTTTAAACTTTAAATCGATAATTTTTTAAAGCGTTAGCTCGAAAGTAAGTCTTAATTCAGACTTTGACCCAGAACATTAATCAATTTCTTAATTAGTCAAGTTTGAGATCGGTTTTATGAATTCAGCCTATCTTGCTAAAAGACTTTAGACATTAATGTAAAAGCTTGTACTTTAGTCGACCTCAATTCTAGCTTGGTCTTCCAATAATAGCTCGACACCTTTATTGTAGAGGCTTGGATTTTAATTTAAAGTATAAGATCTGCTCTTATCCAGCCTGGACCTCAGATCTTTAGATTATCCTCATGGCATTATCATTTCGGATCTTATATACAAAATATTTGAATTTTAAGCTTTTATTTAGTTCAAAAATTTTGTAGTACAAATGATCTCCAGAGTCACAAGTGCAAGCTTGGCTCTAAGGCCTCTATTGATAATAAATTTTCAGGTTATTTGCGTTTCATGTCATTAGAATGGGGTTTGCATTCAAGTCTTGCAGCCTATATGTCCTATTTTGGATAACTTCTTTAACTATGTATGGGCTCTCCCAATTCGAAACCAATTTTTCACCTTAGTCATCAATTCCTGGTGCTTTCACCTTTTTGAGAATCAGGTAGCCCTTTTTTATGTTCTTTCATCGGACTCTCTTATTGTAGAAATTGGAGACCCCTATTGATATTATCCTTGTCAGAGCTATATCTCTTTGCTCTTTGATCAAATCCAAATTGGCACTAAAGGCCTTCTAGTTCCCTTCTTCAGACCCGAGCTTGACTTGGAGAGTAAGGAGGTCAATCTCCATAAGTGCCATAGCCTTTATTCCAAAAGCCAAGTTGAAAAAGGTTTCCCTTGTAAGGACTTTAGTTATCATCTTGAGGGCCCACAATACCTTAAGGAACTTGTTGGCTTATTTGCCTTTAGCTTTATCTTTTCTAATGATCAGCTAGTAATATCGCTATTTGAGCATCTTATAAGTCAATGGCTAGGGTCTGAAGTGATTGCTGCAAATTCCCTCATGGATTTTCTTAAGCACATAGTTTACTTCTTTTTTGTCTACGTACTTCAGGTAAGACAAATTGAAAGATTTTATGTACAACTTTTCATTGATGACAATGTATCGAGGAGCTATCTTGATCATAGCTTTAGCTTGTACTTTATCTTCAAGTAGTTCACCAATAATTAGATAAGTCTCGATTGAAGTCATCCATGATTCTTTTATCTTGATCTAGCCTACTTATTTCTAATTAATACTGTTCTCTATAAGTTTTTCCACCAATACATGTGTTGAGCTATCTATAATTATCCCAAATGCTAATTTGGATAGTAAGTCAGCTAGAGTGTTTTCTAATCTCAGTATCTTTCTCATTTCGGCCTTTAAAAATACATTTAGATGTGTCAGTGCCTTGTCGAGGTAATCTTTATTCTTTCTTATTATGCCCCAAAGTTTTCATTTACCTGGTCGACAACTAGTAATAAGTCACTATACATAAAAGGTTTTTCACATTCAGATCGATAGCTAATCTCATGCTAATGATTAATGTTTCATATTTAGCTTTATTATTTAAGGCTTTAAACCCGAACTTCAGGGCATACTGAAATTGCATATTTTCTAGGTTGATCAAAATTAAGTTGGCCTCGCTTCTCTAGTTCGTAGTCAACCTATCACCAAAAAGTTTTCATGTCTCTTTTTTCCCCTATTCATCAGCCTTTTTAGGTTGTTCCTTGATTTCAGCCGAGGTGTATTCAACAACAAAATTAGCTAGCACCTACGATTTGAGAGCTAAACTTGGCAAGATGTCCAAATGATATTCACTAAGTTTAATTGTTCACTTGATCAATATTCTTGATAGCTCAGGTTTTTGTAAAATCTATTTAAGTGGTTGGTCGATCAGCTTAAGCAATTTCTTTCCTCTCCCCCATGCTATCCAAATCGAGGCCCTAAAATGTGTCCATCTAAAATCTAGGATGTTCCTAAAAATTTTAAAGAATGATAGGCACCGATCTATTGACCTCAACATAAATCTACTTAGGGTAACAATTCTTTCATTTAACCTTTATACTTATTTTACTAAGGTTGGTGCTTTCATGTCAAGAATAGCTTAGACTCTTTTAGGATTTGCTTTTATCCCTCTTTAATTTATCCTGTAGTTGAAGAACTTGCTTGACATGACACTAAAGGTACACTTGCTTGAATTGAGCCTCAAGTTGTATTTCTTGAGGGTATTAGTTTCTTCTAGATCTTTCAAGTGTTTGATGAAGCTCTTGTTTTTACAATCATGTTGTCATCCACTTCGACATTTTGGTCAATCTGATCCTTGAAGATTTTATTGACATGCCTTCGATAAGTCACCCATGCATTTTTTAGGCCAAAGAACATCACTTTGTAACAATACATGCCTTTTTCTATTACAAAGGTTGTTTTTTTCTCATCTTCTTTCAATATTTTAATTTGATTATAACCTGAATAGGTATCCATAAAGCTAAGTTGATTATGCTTGACATTGTTACCTACCAACCAATCTATGTTGAAGAGAAGAAAGCTGTCATTTGGACAAGCTTTGTTAAGATCGAAGAAATTTATGCATATATTTCATTTTACCATGATGATGTTGGTAATCTATTTAAGGTAATAGGCTTTTCTGATAAAGCCTATTTTAAACAACTTGCCAAGCTCTTCCTTTATTGTTTTTTTCCTTTCTAAAGTGAAAGTCCTATTCTGTTGTCAAATTGATTTCATGTTTAGATTAGTATGAAGCTTATGGACCATCACCGTAAGATCTATCGCTGGTATGTTAGATGGGATCCATGCAAATGGGTTGGCATTTACATACTTTTAACTTTTCGTATGAAAATATTTGAAATTTTCTATTTAGTTGCAAACCTAATCAGATAATCAGACAAATATGTTAACGAAATGCACATGTGAAAGTAACTATAATCAGATGGTATTATATGACATGCAACATTGTTGAGTTGGAATTTTGCTTGAAAGTCTATATTAATAAACTAAAAGGAAAAAATAAAATGTGTTTTTTATTTATAAAGTTAGAAAAAAAGATGCATGAATTCTTAAATTTTGAGACCGATTGATTCCACTAAAAAATTAGGAATCAATATAACATTGGTTTTACTAAAAATTTTTAGGGATAAATTGTTTTAACTAAACAAAAATTAAAAATCAACATAATATTCAATAAGATAATTTGGGGTAATAGTGAAAAATAGAGATAATAATAGAGAGAAAAATATTGTTATTTATCCATTAGTGTTTTAATACTAAAATTATTTTTTTTATTTTTTTAATTGGAATTGTACCTATAAAAATAATGTTTTTAGCAATAAAAATATGAATAATTAATTATTTAGACCGATAGAAAATAAGTTGATAAATAATTAGTTGATTATGTTTGCCTAAAAAGGGAAATGTATTTGATATAAGGATTATATTTATATAGACTCTATACATTGTCATTAAATTATAAATTATCATGTCATTAATAAGCAAATTATAAAAAATTAAAAATCTTATAACGTAAATAATAAAAATTGAGCTTAATTTATTTTTAAGGATTTTTAACTTTCAAATTTTTTTTATTAATTATATAACATGATGTTATTTAATGACTATATATATACTATCAGTACATTAAATATATACCTAAATTTTAAAAAAAAGGTAATATTTGGTTCTTAAGATAATGCAAAAAAATTTAATATTTGATAAAATTTAATGGGGAAAATTGCTAAAGATTTAATTAAATAATTAAAATTTATGAATATTTATTATTAACAATTTAAAATTTTTTTAATTTATTCACTAATGAAATAAGATAATATAATTTATTAATAATGTATAAATTTGATATATCCATTACACATCAAATATAAACCTATTATGAATTTTCAATAAAAAAACTCTTCGGAGACATTTGGTTTTGGAAAATCTACACATTTTCTCCCAAAATCTTACTATTGATATTTGATTCCAATATTTGTTTTAGGATAATTTGATTTCGAAGAAAACTTACATATTTTTAATAGTACTCAAAGTCTTGGAATAAAAAACTTACCTCTCCTTGTGGTATTCTAGAATTCCGAGAGAAAAGTAGCGTTATTTTTAAATTTGACTCGACTAAAAAAATTATGAAATAGCCATTATTATTTTGAAAAGCATATTTGGAAATGAATGTAATTCAGTTGTAGGTTTCTACTGTTAAAAAATTTAGTTTATATATAGTATTTAGCATTAAAAATATCTTCAATAATTCTTCATAAAAAATTAAATGAGGTTATTTAAGGCATTTTTTGTCAAAAACACTTTGAATAAGCTCCAAAAATTTTTATGAGAGGATTATTAAAAGCGTTTTTGGCTAGAAACAAGGAATATTCAAGGTATTTTTTAACCTCCATTTAAATTTTTGTAAGATATTATTCAAGATATTTTTAGCTGAATAGTTCCCTCTAATTTTTTATTAGGGATTATTTAATGTATTTTTGTCTAGAAAACGTTTTGGATAATCCATTACAAAATTTGAATGGGGTTATTCAAGGTGTTTTTTGCTTAAAATACTTTCAATAATTCTCTTCAATTTTTGTAAGAAGATTATTCAAGACGTTTTTAGTCAAAAACGCTTTGAATAATCTCTTTTAATTTTTTATTAGAGATTATTCAAGTCATTTTTGTTTAAAAAATACCTTAAATAATCTCTTACAAAAAATTGAATGGGATTATTCAAGGTATTTCTGGTTAAAAGTACCTTCAATAATTTCTTTTAATTTTTATGAGGACATTATTGAAGATATTTTTGATCAAAATATTTTTAAGAATCTTTTCATAAAAATTGAAAAAGGATTATTTAAAGCGTCTTTGACCACAAATATTTTGAATAATCTCATTTAATTTTTTGTAAAAATTATTTAAGATGTTTCTAACAAAAAAATACTTTGAATAATCTTTTTTGATTAAAAATTGAATTATTTAAGTTATCATTATATATATCAAGTAAATTATAATAATTATTCAAAATTTAATATATGTGGATTCCTTTCAACCAAACGAATAAATCTAAACATAGATATCCTAAAAATTAAAAAAAAAAATCTTAGACATCATATTTTTGAAAATCATATATTTTTTTTAAATTTATAATTTTACGAATCCTTAAATATCCTTTTTCAGTATTATTAGCGAAGATATACGACACCCTTTGTGAGAAAATAACACGTGGATTCCAACAACATAGTTGGATTTTTTTTTTTTTTTGCTCATTTGTCCTCAGATTGTGGCTTATCTGAATGTCGATCACTCTGCGCCTGTACCAGCGACACAATCTCACAAAGAAAACAAGAAATTCAGTTAAAATGTTTAACTTGGTAAATTATACGATGATGTGTTCCAAATTTATCTCATCATCAACTGATTCTGATACCAAACAAGTCAACAAAAAACAGAAACCCAAAAACGGAAAAATGAAAACTATCCTATTTCTATGTCAGCAGCAACACTTTCACTATCTATTTACTTAGATCCTCAACACCAGCAGCACTTCCATACGCACCTTAATCCCACCAGAGGCCTTCCCTTTCTTTCATCTAGAAACCCTCTTCTTTCTCTCCACAAACTCGACCGTTACAATTTCAAATGTTCTCTCCCTTCTTCGTCCACCAACTCTGTCACTCCAGCTCAGTACTACTCCTTTCTTGATGACCCTTTAGGGTAAGCCGTTTTTTAACCAATTAGGGTAAGCCGGTTTTTAACCAATGACCAGCTTGAAAAGCTCAAAGCTTTGGAGTCTTTTGGTTATTTTCAAGAGTTGGAATCTGGGTCGTTGTGGATACAGGTATTGAGGACTGAGGAGATGGATTTGACTGCTGGGTTGTTGGCTAAGTCATTTGCTGATTCAATGTTGATGCCTTTGGGTTATGAGGGTTTGTTGAGGTTCTTGGTGAAACAGTATTTGTTTGCTGATTCAATGTTGATGCCTTTGGGTTATGAGGGTTTGTTGAGGTTCTTGGTGAAACAGTATTTGGTTGACAGGACATGCTGTGACTCTTTTTGGGTTTTATAGTGGGAAAGGTGGACAGAGAGGAGAGGAAGTGGCTGGGACAGTCGAAGTTTCCTTTGACAAAAGGGGTGCTAATGCTTCTCCTCCTACACCTACAACTACACCTTCCAAGAATTCGCCACATATTTGTAACATGACTTTCACAAAGCAGCTTAGAAGGTATATAATTATTTGTTTTTGTTGTACTTTTGTTTCTTCTTTTGCTCCTTATTTAATGGATATCAGTGGTAGGGAATAATCACATGTTGAATTGTATTCTTACACGCTTTTGTGTGGTCGAGATTATTTATAGATTAATGACTAAATGAAAGACAATGTAAGATTTGTAACGTTAAAGGCATCTGATGACTAACTACTCGATGCAGTGCACTCGCTCGCTTTCTGGTGAGGGAAGAATTAATTCATCGGCCTAAGAGACAGGCTAAGTTGTTTTTGGATTGTAACGCCCCAGCCCAAATAATAATTAAGTTAAATTATTATTAAATTTTATTAAATTAATTAAAAGATTAATTAATAAAAAAAATTGAAGTATTATATGAAAAAAATTTAGTTATCGTGAAACATAAAAAAAATAAAAGTTTTTTTTTCTTATCTTTTTTAATATTAAAGAGCAAGAAAAATCAAATTGAAGATTCAGAATCAGATGTTACAATTAAGTTAATCCTCTAAAGATGAGTATATGTCATCTCTTTATTTAAAAAAAAAAATCATGTTGATTGCTATTATATGAAGTTAAAGTTTTGATAGAAAAATCAAAAAAATTATGAAATCTTTCATTAATCTTCATGATCTATTTGGGTAAATTATTGAGCTTTATTTATTTTATGTTTTTAAGATTTATTGATAATTATTGAATGGAGTTTAAAGGTTGAAAATGGAGATTTTAGTTTTTAATGATTAAGGGAAAAATTTTATTTTTGAATGAGATGTTATGATCTGTAATAATAAATTAAAATAGAATTTTATATTAATAGATAGATTATTTTTGTGATTATTATATGATGCTGGAAAGAATGTTGAATCTACTTTTTAATAAAACAAACGGAAGTCGAATATGAGTTTTCTATGAAGAGTTATCTAAATTTTACTTAAAGATATGCAGGCTGTAAAGCAATAACATTAGGGTTGAATTACGAAATTGTCTTAATTTATATACAAGAATTTACAGATTAAGTCATATATGTTTAGAAAGCTTATTGAGTCTACTTTGCAATGAAACAAGTAGAATTAAATTTGGAGTTTTCTACGAATAAATACATGATTTTTATTAGAAAGCATACAGGCTGTCTGGCAACAACATATAATGTGGATTGCAAAAATGGTTATAATTAATTCACAAGGAATCACAAGATAAAACATATATGGTTAGAAAGCTTATCAAATCTAGTTTCTAACACATTAAAAAGATTTTAATTCTGAGTTGGATATCTTAAGATATAGTCATTTAGTAAAAATAATGCAGGCTGTCAAAATTAGTTACTTGAGTTAATTCTTGTTTAACTTAATTGTTCTGGTATAAATGGTCTCAAATGGGTTGATTAATTACTGTTATGTTAAAATTATCTTGAATAGACCATTAATTATTTAGGGAGAAAAACTAGGTGGTGAAATCGGAATGAGGTAAGTAGAATTTCACACACTTTACTTGTTTTCGAATCTATGTATATATGTATGTTTTTAAATGAATGATTTTTTATTTTTTTATTTTCAATATATGAAAATAGGATCAAGCATATTATTATTTTGTGTTTTTACTATATAAATGATGGATCATACTTATTAATGAAATGAGAAAATAATTTATGTTTAAAGAATGATTTTATGATGCCTACGTTTTTACATCCCTAAGAAGTGGGATCATCGACACCAGAACTAGTTCTACGACCCTAGCTAACGGGTAACAGTAGTTAGCAAAGACATAATCATACGACCTTGGCTAACGGGTTATAATAGTTAGCAATGATCATGAGGATGAAATTATTGATATGGCTAATGTCATGAGTTATAGCAGTAACCGTAGCTAACGATAAACGAATGATAATGATGATAATGAATTATAATGATTTTTAATGATTGATCCAATATTTGGTTTGATTACGATATTTGAATGATAGCATATTTTGTAATAATTTATGAAGTAACATGTTTTGACATCGATTTATGAATTTATGAAATATTTGACAAAATGATGATCTTTGAAATGTTTTGACATTATGATTTGATGAATATTTTAAATGCTCTATATGATATATATGAAAATTATGCTTAATTCAGTAAGGTGTGTGAGCTTATACTTACTGAGTTGTGGTTTGCTCATTTCTTTTTACTTTTTCTTTACAAATGAGTAAGTGATAAGTTGCTTAGTTTGGTGAAAAGCTAAAAGATCAAATGAAAAAGATTACTTAATTGTCAGAGACAATGTTGGCTAATGAGATCTTATAAAATGATTTTGTATTTTTTAATGGTTTGTATTTAGATATATAGAGATGCATCATTAGTTAAATTAAATATATAGATTTTACTTGACAGACTATATCAGTTTATTGAAGAATTTTAAAATGATTGAAAAAGAAGAAAAACTCCAAAGTAATATGGCCGTGTTGTATCTTTGTAATTTGCTTCACACCATGTGTTCATAACCATAACAACCTTGAATAACAATATCAACAAATCCTTTTGTCAACAAAAAAAAATCACATAGTACTTTAATTTTTTTTTTCTTCTCCACCGACAATATAAAATTTTCTATCAATTAACCGTTATAAAACATATGAAATCGATGTAATAGATCATATCCATAAATTTACGTCATGTAAATTCAAACATAAATCTTTAGTTACCCAAGTTGTCTTTAATTTTGAATATTATTCTGTCTGATTTAATAGACCAATTATCATATAACAATTGATTCTTCATAATCCCCACAAACATCATAATGTCTCAAATGTTCTTTTTGCCAAATATATTGCTATCATCTCCAAGTCAAAGTTAAAACTTATGAATCATAATCCATAACTAAAATTTTCTTATAGAATTTAAACAATAAAAACTCCAAATACTTGAATTTGTGTCGAAAATATAGTTATAAACAATAACCAAATGCATCACATTATTTCAGAAGTTCTTTCAAACTTCTCTAAAATCAAATACATGCTCAGCATCACCAAGTACATAAAATCATTACTTGTAAGATTTCAACCAATCTTTTGCCCTTGTAAGATTTCAAACAATCATTCTTAGCCAAAATATATATTTTTTTGTAAATTGATTACTTCTTCAAAATCAACTTCCTTACTAAATCATCTAGATAACCATAATTTTAATTCCTTGCTAAGTGCATAGCCTTATACCACAATAGGCAATGTTCTCCATAAATGTAAAATTCGAAAGAATTCAATAATATACTTCAATTAAAAACTCTAACCATAAATTATTCACTGTAGCCATAAAAAAAATCAGTACACCCCAAATAGAAATTTAATGATCAAACTTCAAATTAACTACACAAACATCTAACTCGCATAATCAAACCTTAAATATTTTCTCAATAAAAATGTAAAATCAAACAAAGTGAATATCCTTCTTTACGAATATAAAACTATTTACTATAATTATCACATTTTTGACTAAATCCATTAAGACAAATTCTCAAACATTATAACCCATAAATAATTACTTTAAAATTTTGAACATATCATTTCATTCCAACTTCAATATTCTATACTTTTAATTCCAACAATGTGCACTCATATTCCAATCTTAATCCATGATCAATGATTCACTTAACACTTATCAAATAATTTCAAAACCTCATTAAGTTGAAGGTCTTTTTCTCTAACCGATAAGATCTTCAATGATCAAATTATTCTCTTAAATAATCTTTTAACTCATAAAATATGTCTCATTATAAGTCGTATTGAAAATCTCTTCAACTTATAAAATCGCATTATATCAAAGTAATTACACTTTCTTTTAACTATAAGATCCAAAAGTAATATGTAAATATCAACCAAAATAATTACACCAATAATTCATTGAATCATTGATTCTTCAAAATTCATTGAAACTTTAACTACTCCAAAATTCATCGAATCATTTACTTATACTCATCACTGTAATTTATGGATCAAAGTTATGTCCTTGGAAAATCATCACATTATCTAAAGGTCATCATCTAAATTTTGAAAAATCTTTACATAGTATTTTGATCATAATCATGCTTGTCTAATAACTCTTTTAATATAAGGATCATACACTGCATTCTTAGAAAATCATTGTTAATCTAATTATCATAATCTAACTTCTTATAAATCTTCAAAGATCATTATCGTAGTTCTTAAAAAATCTTTAAAATCATAATATAAGCTCTTTAACATCTCACAAAGTTTAAAGATCATAACTTGAACGCTTAGAAAATCTCCAAGAAACATAACTTAGGCTTTTAAAGAAAATCACATCATAATCTAACTCTAAAAAATCTTAAAAAATTGTAACCTGGATCTTATATGACTTTATGTCATGCCTCGAGACCAAGACGCAACCGGTCATATTACTGTGAAGTAAAACCCCAAAGTAATACGAAGCCTTCTTTCTTAATCATTTTAAAATTCTTCAATAATCCGTGACATTGGTCGTATTGAAAATTTCATCCTCATGATCATTGCTACCTGTTAGCCAGGGTCGTATGATCATGTCTTTGCTAACTACTATTATCCGTTAGCCAAGATCGTAAAACTAGTTCTAGTATCGATGATCCCACTTCGCAGGAATGTAAAATCGTAGCCATCATAAAATCATTTTTTAAACATAAATCATTTTCTCATTTCATTCATAAGCATGATCCATCATGTACATAGAAAAAACACAAAATAATAATATGCTTGATCCTATTTTCATATATTGAAAATAAAGAAATAATATAATCATTCATTTAGAAACATACATATATACATAGATTCGAAAATAAGCAAAATGTGTGAGATTCTACTTACCTTTTTTCGATTCTACCACCTAGTTTTTCTTCCCAAATAATTAATGATCTATTCAAGATAATTTCAACATTACAGTAATTAATCAACCCATTTGAGATCACTTATACCGAAATAATTAAGTTAAACAAGAATTAACTCGAGTAACTAATTCTAGCAGCCTACGCTATTTTTACTAAAATGACTATATCTCAAGATATCCAACTTGAAATTAAAATCTTTTTAATGCGTTAGAAACTAAACTTGATAAACTTTCTAACCATATATGGCCCATCTCGAGATTCCTTGTGGATTAATTATAATCATTTTTACAATCCAAGTTATATGCTGTTGCCAGATAGCCTTTATACCTTCTAATAAAAATTATGTATTTATTCATAGGAAACTCCAAATTTAATTTCGCTTGTTTCATTGGAAAGTAGACTCAATAAGCTTTCCAAAAATATATGGCTTAATCTGTAAATTCTTGTATAAAAATTAAGAAATTTTCATAATTCAACCCTAATGTTGCTGCCTTACAACCTGTATATCCTTAAGTAAAAATTAGATAACTCTTCATAGAAAACTTGGATTAGACTTTCATTTGTTTCATTAAAAAGTATATTCAACATTCTTTCCAACAATATATAATAATCACAGCAATAATCTATCCATTAATACAAAATTTTATTTTAATTTGTTATTGTAGATCATAACATCTCATCCAAAAATAAAATTTTTTTCTTAATTTTTAAAAACTCAAATCCCCACTTTCAGCCTTTAAACTCCATTCAATAATCATAAATAAATCTTAAGAACATAAAATAAATAAAGCCCAATAATTTACCCAAAAAGATCATGAAGATTAATGAAAGATTTCATAGTTTTCTTAGTTTTTCTATTAAAACTTTAACTCCATATAATAGCAATCAACATTATATTTTTTTTCTTAAATAAAGAGAGGACATATACTCACCTTTAGGAGACTAATTTGATTGTAGCCTCTGATTCTAAATCTCAAATTTGATTTTTCTTGCTCTTTAACCCTAAGAAAGATGAGAAAAAAGAACTCATATTTCCTTTTTGTTTCATGATGGCTAGGTTTTCTTTTATATAATACTTCAGCCTCTTTTTCTTTTACTAATTAATTTTTTAATTAACTTAATGGACTTTAGTAATAGTCTGGCCCAATTATCATTTAGGCTGGGGTATTACATGGGTTTAATGTTTTTTCATTCCAAGTTGAGTTTTTCATTTGAATGGTAGTGCTACACACTTAGAAGAGGTCAAAATTATTATTAGGCTAATCACTAAGTGAAAAAGAATTTGTAATGTTTAAGCATCTTATGAGTTATGAGTAAGAAGTTGTTCTTGTACTTAGGATGCTCTCATTCTAGGTTGAGTTCTTCCTTTGTTAGTTTTTTTTTTTTCTCCAGTGATATTTCATTGATGGAAATTGGAAAATCTTTGGAAAATGGCCTTTTCCCTGGCTATGTCATGAGCCAATCCTGTATAAGGCCATGATCGAGCATAGGATGTTATGGGCGACCCATGTATAAGGCCATGACTAGGTAGAGGTGCCAAAGGGATGGGTAGATCTCACATGTTAGGAAAAAGTATACTCAATTCAAACATTGTAATGGTTCTTGGTAGCATAGCTATAAAATCTCTTAAGCTCTTAAGATGGGGTGAGCAATCGGTGTATTGTTGGGCTACTTTACTAGTTAAGGTATGTGCTAGACCACTCATCTAGGGTTGCCCCTTTGGCCCCGACAATGGTGGGAATACTCAGTGTACTATTCTCGATATTAATAAAATATTTTTATATATACGAGAATGTCGGGGGTCGCATTGGTGTGCTCTCATTTTACTCCAATATAGCGTTGTGTATTTTTTAGATTAACTTGTGACTTGTTAGTTGCCTATTCAAATATCGAACTATCCTTAGCTGACTTCTGTGAAAACGTCCATCCAAGTGACGCATGATCTATTGCTTTATTGAGAGAAAGCTTAGCGCATGACACTGTGCTAAATAGACATCTTCTCTGCACTGGTTGTTCACTTTAAAAATGATAGCTATTTATAAGTAATTAAATTCTTGGTGTTTGCTTTTGAATCATTTAGGAGGGGCATTGGTTGGCATCTTCTCAAGGTAAGTGAGGAACTAATATCTCAAATGACTTCTTCAAAAGAGGTGTACTTGCGTTGCAAAATGATTGATGAGGCTCCGTTCAACATGTAGATAAAAGCAAGATACAATGTTATTCAGACAGATAGCTGTTGGGCTAAAAGCCTCCAATCCAATCACACCAGCGAAAGCAAAATCAAACAACAAATCAAACACACAAGAGACAACAATTTAACGTGGTTCGGTCCAATTGACCTACATCCACGGATGAGAAACAAGATCCATTAGTTGTAGAGAATTACAAACATACATCAAATCATCAACCTCACTCAACAATCAATACTCATAAGACACTCTCAATCTCCTCTAGTCCTATGGAGTATTCTCAACCCAAACAAACACAAACCCAAACCCTTGTGCACCCTTTCAATATAACCAAACACATACCTATATGCTCCCATACATCATACCTATATGGACCCTCTCAGTCTCCTCTAGTCCACTCACAAACAAACATACACACCCATAAGATGTAGAGCCCCAATACTCCTATGGGGTGTCTATCCCACAAAATCCTACAACTCTCTTACATCTTTTTCTCATACCTAACCCTGTAGAGACTTCACCTATTTATAACCATACAAACTTGCCCATTAAGAATCTCTTTCCTTTTAGAATTCTTCTCTTGCAAGTCAAACTTACCTATTAAGAATCCTCTTTCTCTTGGAATTCTTCTTTTGCAAGTCTTCTTGTCCATCAAGCAATATCTGACAAATCCCAAACAAATCTCTAACAAATCTCAAACAAATCTCTTATGGGATTTCAGTCAATATTCTCAACAATAGCATTTTTATCTTCTTGACATTTCAGAGACGTAAGCACTTGATGTGCAACAAAACTTCCTGTTTTTAACAGTTTCCAAGAATCAGATATGTCAGACTCTGGTGAGGAACTTCCCTTATAAATGGATTAGTTAAAATCATACTGTACTTGTAATCTTTTGAGCTACATACAGTTCAAGTTACGCATACAACCCATATGTTTATCATGTTCTGCTGAAACTCACTCTCCCTCTTCTCTTCTTGTTATCACTGTTGTACGCTTGTTAATTTTTGCTGCTTGTTTGTGAATGTGACTTCATTCTTTTATCTTGTCTGCTGCATTTCATGAACTGTGGTTCTCCAGATCCCTAATCTAGTTCAAGAAGCTTGCTAGGATCAACCATATGGATTGGTTTCCTACTAGGAATTTGGTGGCTGCTCACAATATCTCCTTGCTTTTAAATTATCATGTGCATGGTAGAGCACACTTTAAAGGTAATTGCATCTGGCCTCTCCTTCACTTTTGTCACTTTTTGTCAAATTATGGCCTTAAACAAACTTCTAATTCACTGTCTTTCTTTCTTCTACTCTGTTTACATAGGATTTATATATTGCATATTTTTTAACTTGAGCTAATGAATAGGAAAGGTAGAAAACGAAACATCCTTTTTTGGGCTTTGGTTTTTGTTGGTGCAAATGAAATTAAAGAACACAATTTGTTCACATTTTCTATTTTGCTGCAGAATGCTTATTATTTCACTGTGTTTATACAATATAAAATGCATAAAATTAGTTAATGATGCTAGAATAAAACGAAACATATTAGGAAATATTATCACTTCAACTTTCTCAGTTCCAAATAGTTCTTTACCATGAAATTACTCTCAACATGACCCTACTCAAATATCTTTTGTTTTGGCTTATAGATAACTCAAATACTTTATCTTGTTCGTGCCTCTTATCAAATTGCCATGGTAATAGTGTTTGCTAATAATTCAGAACATCCTTATTGTTGGTATGATACAGTTTTCACTGCTGGTAAAAAATCACATTTCTCAGACCATCCTAAAAGCCATGCCTAGGCTTTTTGCATTTGTACAGAAAATCAGTTGGAGTTCTTTTACACATTCTGGCCTTGAGGGTCGCTCTCTGCCCTCAACACGGACACAGCATGATGCTAGGTTTGCAAACATATTTGTAGATTCAATAGTGTATGAGCTTCGAGACCAGAACTAAACATTGCAAATATCAACTTTTACACGGAACTCACGTTCTCCTTCAGTTTCTTTGAATGGTGAAAGCTACATTTCTTGATTGCAACAACCTTCAGAATACGGAAAGAGACAATTTTTATGTTCCTATCACTCTTTGGTTGGTTACTGCAGTGCCTATAATATAAGTGTTTTAAGTAATGAATTAAATGGAAATTCTTTACCGTATTCGAACTATTGCTATAAATGATGTGACTGACTTATTGGAGTAGCATAATTCATTCATGGAACAAGCATTCTATACCAAAACAACACTAAAAATCATAAATACCGCTCCTGATTGAAGAGTGCCCTTGTAGACTCGGCCAAATCCTCATTTCCTGAGCAGATTCTCGTCACTGAAAGAGCATGTTGCCTCCTCATCTCCTTGAGTGTAAAAACTGATGATCCATTATATCTTTTTGTAGACCAGGATGCTTGATCCTCAATTTGCCAGTACTCTTCTGGTTTATAAATCCCTGCAAAAGTAGGTAGGTAATATGTTGGAATTTAAAAATCCACTGTCAAAAGATGAACTGGTTATCACATGAAGGAGAAACACACAAGGGTCAGTATGATCCTGGGACTTGCTCTCCGACGCTTGTTCCATGCTGAGACTAACCCAAAAGGCATTGTGTCTCTTCCTTGGATGGATCTATCTGAGTTTGATGACTGAATTGACAGATTATATTATTGAGCAGACAGTTGGACAAAGAATCTAGTTGCATGACCCCTCTGGAATTTATGAGAAAAGATGGAGAGAACGGGGAAAAAAAAAACGATACATTCTTTCATGTCTGCATGCAAGATATATAGCATTGTATGATAAAATCATTCTTACAACCGCTCTCAAATTCTGATAAAATCCCATTTAGACGACAAATAGATGTTGCGCTTTATTTGCTTCTTTTCCCTCTTTTATCCAGGGGAAAAGTGAGGAATGAGCTGCTGCTAGATAATAAATTATTCTCTTCTTTTGCCATATCCTAAGGCAAATATTTCTTTGGTTTTCACCCGAGTATTTGACTGTTGTGTGTGGCCGCAGTTTGTTAGAAATAAACTTGTTCCAACCTATTTTTGTCTTTTGTGTTCTTTCTTCAAAATGGTTAATTTCAGAATAAATTATGGAAAGGGGAGAACTTCAAACAATGGATTGTTCTAGGTTCAAATTTTGACTTCAGGCTGGTTGTAAATAGTTAGCAGTTTAGGAAGCCTGAAAATAATCAGTCAGATTGGTAATTACAGACATCTTTTCGAAGATGCAGCCATCAAGTCTTGATTTTTCTGTTTAAAAAAAAAAAAAATTAAGAACCAATCCTGGCAAACGAAACAAAATTTCAACGTTTAAGTTTAACAGGGACGATAGATATAACTATGTCATTAATTACATTCTTAATATATATATATATATATATTTATAAATAGTGTTAGGGGTATTTTAGGTCTAGAAGATAAATTTTTTTTTTTTTATTAGAGACTGTCAGTAAATAACAATGGGCATTTTTTATATTTGGGTTGACCTGACACATGCAATATCACATCAGCTTGGCCTCATCACTATCCTACCCAATTGACTTCTCACCTTCTGCATATAAATAGAGCCATTCAGATACTAACTAATCCAATATAATTGTCTATTTTACTTTCCTACTTGCTTTTTTTTTTTTTACCTCTTTTGTCTAACCACTGACTTGAGTTTTGAAACGTAAACGCAAGGAACATTTCCTACCTTTGCTCTTAACCGTTCTTTTTCTCTTGTGATTTCAGGGTTTTTATCTTCAATTTGGAGCTCGGTACTAATATTTGGTGTGCTAGGTAAGGGGATATTTCTTAACCAAGCTAAACACCATAACACCTAAAAAGAGAGCCAATGAGAAAGGAGAACCAATCATCCTAGCTGGGATCAAAACCCACAATAGCCAACCTACAGACCAACATTCATAGGTGTAAGTAAGACCAACCATGGAGCAATTTCAAGCGTTGACTGAACAAATCCAAATCTTGAAGCAATTGGTCCAAAGCATAACACCACCCCAAACCTAAAAAATACCTGACTTGGTCACCCTTGGTAGACAACCAATAAAAAGACAAATGAGTTATAAAGAAGTTAAGGTCTTTTCAGCCTTCAAGGAAGAGGAACATTCCACCCTAGTCGTTTATCACCATTATCCCAGCCACAACTCTATCGAAGCCACTACCCAAAAGTTTAAACAGACTAACCAAGAACCCCAATTGAACAAAGACCTAGAGGTTAGAATATAGGCCATGAAAAAAGAATTAAAAAGGAAAGCTATCGTTTTAGGAGATGAGCTGAAGTTATTGAAAACCTCACCCTTCATTGAGGAGATTGACAAGACTATGCCCCTAAAGGGATTCAAAATGCTAACCTTGGAGACCTACGATAGTATCTCTAATCCTTTTGATTATTTGAAACTTTATAAAACTAAAATGATGATGTAAGGTGTAGATAAAGCTTTGATGTGTAAAGGATTGGCCACAACCCTTAAAGAGGTAGCTCAGTCCTTGTATTGCAACCTTAAACTAAGGTTGATCACCATATTTAAAGAGCTCGACCACTCTTTCCTCTCATGTTTCATCAACAATAGAAAAACTAAGAAAACTACATTGAGCCAAATATCAATCCATCAAGTCAGAAATGAGTATTTAAGATACTATATCACACATTTTAATGCAAAATCTCTGTAGGTAAAAGATCTAAAGCAAACAATAGTTGTAGCCACCTTGACTAGTGGATTTAGTAACAGAGAATACCACTTGAAGGTTATCTTATCTCTAGAACCACCAAAGATGCTAATTGACATCTTACTTGTAGTTGAAAAATACATAAATGCTAAAGCTATTATGAAAAACAACTAAGGTAAAAGAGGCTCATCACCCCTCATTGGTGGCCAAGGTGAGAAAGGCTCATTTTTTTTCTTCGATCAAAGAAAAGGCAAGGAATTTTATGATCCTCCCTAAAGAAGGTAGAGAAAAGAACTACATTGCACTGAATACTTCTCGAAAGAGGTTTTTGATTCAAATAATAAAATACTCAGAACTCAAATGGCTAAAGCCACTAAGGTAAAACACAAGTAAGGACCAAACCAAAAGATGAGACTTTTACTGAGACATCGACTATAACATAGAGGGCTATGTTAACTTGAAGAATGAGACAAAAAGTCTGATAAAAAAAGGTCAGTTGGATAGATTTATGTATCAAACAAAATAGGGTCAAGACATAATAGAGTACAAAAGAGGTGATCAAAAAGAAGGGACATGATGAAACTTAGAACATCAAGAAGAAGGTAACATGGGTGGTCAGAATCAGATAAATGAGTAAAAGGAAAATAAAGGCCAAGTTGTAGATAATTGACCTATTGCAGGCATAATTAATGAAATTACTAGAGGAAACTCTACCTTGGCTAAAAAAAAAAATTGATCAAGGACTGGTTACGGCAATTGCTCTTCGACCCAAAAAGAAAAAGATTGGAAAGATGAATCGATCTCCTTTAGCATGAAAGACTTAGAATGAATCCAACACCTTCATGATGATGCTATAGTAATTACAATAGGGGTGTATAATTATGTGGTCAGAAGGATTTTATTTGATAGTGAGATTTCGATCAATGTTTTGCATTACACTATTATGAAGAAAATGGGAATTAAATAGGACAAACTACAACCAATTACTATTACACTAATTGGATTTAAGAATGAATAGGTGCCAATCAAAGGGACTATCAAATTGCCAATCTCATTAGGTACAAAATCAAAGACAATCACCTCGGTTAGAAAATCGATGTTGTAGATGTTACATCAGCTTACAATATGATAATGGGTTGACTAAGTTAGTCTGTTATACGACTTATAGGCTTCGTTTTTCACTTAAAAGTAAAGTTTACAACATTTCACAAGGTTGGAGAAGTTAGGGTAGCTGTATCATGATAATGAAGATAAAAACTGGGAAATAGATTGATGATTCGACTAGAACCAAAGAATTAAGAAAGGAAAAAATGGTTAAAGTAAAAAAAAAAAATGAGAAACAAGAAGAAAGCAAGGGTAAGCAGTAGCAGTAATAGAAATTGACCTAAAAGAAGTGCACTTTTAAACCACTTTAAGCTCTTAAGTTCTATACTTGGACAAGCCACAAAATTTTACAATTTTTGAATTGAATTACAAAGGCCGAGCTCTTAAGCCAGCATATATAAATGTCAATAGGATCGAGCTATTAAGCATGCTAAAGAAAAATTGGAATGAAAACATATTTTGTTTAACTTTACATTTTTATTACGCATCATCTTACTAACAATGAACTAATTACCATGTTGGGATCTATCCTTCTTGTAGAAAACAGTCCTAACCTAATTGAGCAAAAAAAACATGATTGATCAAAGATCTAAGATTGATGAAAATCGACCTAAACCAGCGGAAGACTTTTATACCATTCAAAAAGAATAACTCATAAAGATATATGCAAATTGGGGTTAAGCTTGACTATAAAGAACAATTAATTCAAGTTTTGAGGAACAATGCCAATTTGTTTGCCTAAACACCATCTAACATGCTGGGGATCAATCCTAAGGTAATGGTCCATAAGTTGCATACTAACTCAAACATGAAACCAGTTTGAAAAGAAAAATAGGAATTTTACCTCAAAAAGGCAAATGGCCATTGAGAAAGAGGTCAGCAAACTCTTGCAAGCAAGCTTTATTAGAATAGTATATTATCTTGATTGGATAACTAATATAGTTATGGTAAAAAAGCACAATGAAAAATAAAAAATGTGCATCAACTTTATTGACCTCAATAAAGCCTATTCAAAAGACAACTTCTCTCTCCTTAACATTGATCAACTGGTTAATAACAACATTGAGTACGGCTTGCTTAGCTTCACAGATGCCTATTCAAGTTATAATCAAATCAAAATGCTAAAGGAAAACAAGGAAAAAGGCTTTTATAAAAAGAAAAAGTTTACACTGTTACAAGGTCATGCCGTTAGCCTAAAGAATGAAAAAAGCAACCTACCAGAAGTTGATTAATAAGGTCTTCAAAAATCAAATTGACAGAAATATGAAGGTATATGTAAATGACATAATAGTGAAGAGATAGAGCCTGACCAAACATATAAAAGTTCTAGAAGAGACTTTTAACACATTGAAAAAATATAACATAAGACTTAACCCAAGCAAATACACTTTTGGAGTAACGTTAAGTAAGTTCCTTGGCTATATGATCAATAAGAGAGGCACAGAGGTAAATCCAAAAAAAGTTCAGGCCATCTTTGACATGAAAGTACTAACCTTAGTTAAAGAAGTGCAATGATTAACTAGAAGAATAGTTGCTTTAAGTAAATTCATGTCCAGGTTGGCAGAATATTACGTATCATTTTTCAAAATCTTAAAAAATATCTTAGACTTAAAATGGACTCCCTAGTGTTAGAAAGCATTCAAAGAGCTTAGAAAGTTTTTTTTCCCCTTCTATTATGTTTAAGTCGAGACTTGATGAGGTACTATACTTATATCTAATTGTGATCGACTAGGCTATTAGCTTGATATTGGTCAGGGAGAAAAGAGGAAAACAGAGGTCGATATACTTTATGAGTAAAGTATTAACAAGGTCAAAGATAAACTATAACAGGATGAAAATTTTGGCTTATACAAGAGTCATGTCAACCAAAAAACTTAGGCCATACCTTTAAGCTCATATAATTCATGTTCTAACTAACTAACCACTTAGATAAATTTTACAAAAGCTAGAACGTCAGGAAGGCTAATTAAATGGGCAGTAAAACTCAGTGAATATGACCTATACATACTTCTTTAGTTGGCCTTAAAATCCTAGGTGCTTGTAGATTTCATTGTAAAGTGCACCTCGATAATGACTAACAAACAACTTGAAAAGGCTAAGAAGAATAGGGAAGAAGAAATGTTGAAACTTTTTGATAATGGGGTAGCCACTAGCCATAAAAGTGGAACTAGTCTAATTCTGGTCAACCTAGAAGAGCTATAATTCTAGTATGCCCTATGCTTTGTGTTTAAAACTTCCAACAATGAGGTTGAATATAAAGCTCTAATTACTAGCCTAAGAATTGTTATCTAGCTTAATGTTAAAAATATCATTACATACAGTGACTCTAAACTAGTGGTTGGTCAAATAAATGAAAATTTTGAAACTAAAAAGAAAGGAATAAAAAAGTACTTAGATAAAGCACTAACCTTTCAGCCACCTTCTTAAAAGCTAAGGTTAGGATAATATCAAGATAAAAAAATACACTAGCTGATTCATTTTCTAAGTTAGCCTTAAAAATAACAATGGAAAGCTCAACTCATGTCTTAGTATAAGAGCTAGCATAGAAAAGTATAGATAAAAAAATTGGTAGGGTAAATTGAAAAGAGAGTTATGGATGACCCCGATCAAAATGTACTTATATAATGAGAAAACTATCTGAAGATAAGGTCTAAGTTAAAGCTCTGATGAGGTAAGCTCCTCGGTACACTATGATTAATGGAAAATTATATAGGATATCATTTAGTCTACCTTACTTGAGATATGTAGATCATCAAGAGGCAAACTACGTACTTAGGAAAATACATAAAAGAATCTATGGCAACCATCTCAGACCTCGATCACTTGCATATAAGGTACTTAGACAGGGTTACTACTGGCCAACTATCAGAAAAGATGCAACTGACCTAGTGAAAAAATGTGATAAATGCTAAAGATTCACCTATACACAACATTTGCTATCAACTGAGCTAGTCCCTATTATCAGTCATTGGCTTTTCATGCAATGGGGAATAGACATCCTCAGACCTTTTACCTTGGCCATAGGGTAGAAAAAATTTGTTATAGAAGTAGTAGACTACTTCACTAAATGGCTCGAAGCCATGCCTTAGCTACAACAATAGAAGCTCAAGTTGAAAAGCTTTTTTGAAAGAACATAATTTGTAAGTTTGGTCTACTTCAATCATAATGATAGACAATGGTAAACAATTTGACAGTCCAAGGTTCAATGAGTAGTGTGCCAACCTTCAAATTGATCTGAGGTTCACCTCAGTCACCCACCATCAATCTAATGGTCAGGTCGAGGTGACAAACAAAACTATATTAAAAACATTAAAAAAGAAGCTAGATGAAATGAAAGGCAGATAACATGATGAGCTCTCTGGAGTATTTAGGCTTTAAGGATGACTACAAAGGTCCCTATAGGAGAAACTCCTTTTAATCTGGCATTTAGAACAAAGGCCATGGTACCTATAGAGATCGATCTTCCAAGCCTTCATGTTGAGTTCGAATCTGAATAGCAGTCTACCAATAAAAGTAACCAACTTCTACAATAAAAGGATTCGACGTAAAAATATAAAAAAAAAGGTGACCTAATACTTAGAAAGATGGAAGCCTTAGAAGTTGACGATGGAGGTGGAAAGTTGGCCCTAAACTGGGAAGGTCTTTACGTTGTCAAAGAGGTTATCCATGGTAAAACTTTCAGATTGCAAGATATGAATGGTAATTCCATTTCAAAGACATGGAATGCGAATAACTATAAAGTGTATTACCAGTAAAAGATACTGAATCGAGCTCATACTTGTAATTTTGAAAGATACTTGTTGAATAAAAATTTTAACTATAAACCGTATCTACCATCCACTGAGCTAACGAATTTCCCAACCTTAGACTTGGATAATTAAATCTAGGCTAAATTTTTATCTAATCTTAAAGAACATATGGTCGAACTGAGTTAACATTTGACTAATTAAATCCCATTTCTTAAATGGGATGCTCAAGTTAATTCAGCATGTTCTCAAGTCAATTTATTGAAATTTATAGGCCGATCCCATGGTCTACCTAAGCTAAAACTTAATCTGAATCAAACAGTAAAGTAAAAAGTACAAGTAGAGCTAAAACTTGAACAAAAAATACTTGTATTCATTTCATGACATAATTTTCATTGAGTGATATTTTATTGGTATGATTTGACAGAAGTTTCATAGAGTGATCCAACTAGAGGTCCTAACAAAAATTCGACCTTAGACTTAATAAAAAATAAACAAATATCTTTTACAAAAAATAAAAAAATAGAAAGCTTTTCATCATCTTCAGTCATGCCCCTTCTTCTTAATAGCAGTAATAATAGCAGACACTTTCTCAACCTCGGGCCCAAGGATGGCGTTAAGTTTGGCATCTATGGTTGCATCATCATCTTCATCATCATTTTCTTCTTTTCCTTTGGACTGGAGATCTAGTTTTGAGATTGTCTAGCCTGATGTTAGAGAGGTGAAGGTTTATGCTTGTGTACTTAAACTACACCTTGTCCTTGTAGAGCTTGAAGGTGTCGAGAATGTTATCGCTACAAAATTTGACTTAAAGGTGAAAATACCTTTGGGAAGCCATGAACACCTAGATGATCTTTTTCTTGCCCTCTTTTTTGGCCTTCTCTTTTGGCCTTTTCCCTGGCCTTCTACTCAACTCTAGTTGAAACCTCAGCTTGGCAATCTCAGCTTGAGCTTCGTTAAGTTTGAGCTTGGCATATTCCTTTACTAACTCAGTTGAGGCCTTCTAGACCTGAATCTTCTCTAGCTTGGTTGCCTAGTCTTCAAAATTCTTCCTCTATTTTTTTATAGGAGAAAAAATCTAGATAAAAAATTAGTGATCATATTATTATTATATAAGTTTTCCTAAACATACTTTTTTAGGTCCTTTTCAGTTTTCAAAAAGCATGTCAGGGTTAAGTAGGCATGATGCAAGCCTTCACTAGCTATGTTGGTGGAGATAGTTGAAGGCTTATATAAACTAGAAAAAGAAAAGACCAAGCTTACACTTGAAAAATATTAGAATCCATTAAACAATATAAAAATTGAACTAAAAAATAACTTACTCCTTTGAAGGACTGCCATCTTCATGAACTTTCTGGCCACGTCAACACTATAAAATAAATTCTCATTGGCATCATACTCTAGGCTAGTAGAGAAGCAATCCAAGGTAGGCCTCTAGATTTGGACCTCAAGATTTGCCAAAGAATGAGGGGCCTTAGTCTTTTATGTTTTTAGGGGAAAGGCCTAAACTTTTTGACTTATTGTCACCTTTTGTTTGCTGTTGGAGTTGGTAAGAACCTGAGCTAAGGAGCTTGGTGGTTGAGAGGCGGGGGTTAAATTATTTTAATCACTCCCCAAAAAAGAACGAAAGTTGAATAAGCTATTTTTAGTCCTTCTTTTGCTATGGGTGGTGAAGAAACTTGTGGAACTCGAAGCCCTTAAAAGGTTGGACATTGTTAGAATCTCTGTAAGATGAGTTAAATGTTAAAAAAAATTCATAAAACTAAATGCTCTATGAGGTTACCTTAAACCTACCTTAGTATCTAGTCTCACTCACCATTTCTAAGAAGTTAACTCATATGAGTCAATGACCAACTCTCCCTTTTTGGTGAAATCCAAAATCTTACCTCAAGTTGTAAAGTCATTCATCATTAATTAAATGGGTTCATCGTCAAAATTCCTAGGCTCATTCAAAATTTCCCACACCTTAGGCTCATTATTCTTATTCTTTTTATGAATATAGAGATAGAGCAACTTTTAATTTTTTATGAGCTTAGTAGTCTACGAATATGTTTTTGGTTGGATGAGCTATGATGTAAAACCACCTCTAATAGTGTGGGTGCTTTTTAACTGAGGAAAAACACCTTGAATAAATGGAGAAAAGAAAAAAATACATAGGTTTTTACAAAAATAACAAAGTACCGTAAAGAATTGTAAGTGAGCTCAGTGATAGTTAAATTAGAGAAAAAAAATTTCAACAAAAAAAAAATGTAGAGAAAACATTAGACTAGCCACTATAGAGTTTCAGTATACCTAGAGCTGTGACCTTCTATAAAAGTAATGACCCAATCTTTGATGGTCAGCATAGATACACTGTACCCCTTCTTTGGGAATCCAAAATTGACGCACAAAGATCAAATATAATAAGCAGAGCAAATGTTAGGGTAGTCTTTAAGATTAGCTCTACCCTTTAAACTCTTCATCATATCTTTAGGGTTTAAACTTAAAAAGCAAAGAGTGAAAAAAAAAAAGACTTAAGCCAAGTTCTTTAAATTTGATGACTCATCCTCATCTTTACCTTTTTTTCTTTACCTGATTGGCCTCCCCCTCTTACTTTTTCTTGGAACCTTACTTTTTTTCGAAACCATACTCATCATTGGAGCATTCATTGTTAGGAGACTCAAACTTTTGAGCAAGAAAAGAATGTTGAGTAAAAATAATGATGAAAAGCACCACGATGTCAAAAGAAAAAGAACAGTAGGGATACTACTTTGACAAAGAAGAGAAATAAGGGTTGTCGATCAAAGCTAGCTCAATAGAAAGAATAGAGAAAAAAAAATAGAAGGTTAGACCTTATAATGAGGAATACCAAAAAAAGAAGGAAGGTTAGCTAGAGGAGCTAGTCTAACTTGAGATATGGGAACTGAGGGGTTTTCAAGATTAAAATCAATGACAGCTATGAGGTCTTTTATGCTTTTATAAACCTACTTTCCCTTAGTGCAAGCACTATCCTCTACCATCTTATACTCTTTTTCAGTCATTGCATTCAGCCATAATGCTACCTTTAAGTTATTCCTTCCTACGATGATTAGAGGACCCTATTATCTTTGTCTTCATGATCTAGTTGACCTTTCTTGGGAACTACTTTATAATTCTCTAAACCTATAGAGCTCACACTAGAAGACATTATAAAAGAAAGAAAAAACAATGTACTAAAGTAAGGTGAATGAAAAAAGGTCAATGAAAGAAAATGAGAGCTTTTAGGTCAACAAAAATAAGTCAGTTTGAAAGCCAAAAAACAACAAGGTGAAAAATGAAGCCCTAAAAGGCCTTTTGTGTAGTCAACGTTCAAATCAAATAAACGACCTAGATTATACCATATGTTTAAACGATTATCAATAATGATCTTTCGTCTTTCTAGTCTAGATTTTTACCATCCAAATAGTTTTATCCTTATTAAATATAATTTTAAAATAGTAAAGGATAGATCATTTCACCTATTTAAACCTATCAGATCAGTTTTGAAATCTAGATTAGCCTACTAAATAGACTAGTCACTAGTTCAACCATGTGCTACATCTATTAACCAAACTCTAACACTAAGAAAAACATAAGTATTATGTCAGGTGTAGAAGCCACGTTAGTAATAATTCACAAACTTACTCAACTCAACCTCAGGCCACTTAAACATAAGGTCACTCGTATCAGTAACACAAAACAGACTAGTTAAGCATACAACCTGAAACTCACACTTAAGACTAAGCTCGTGACTTTGACCACATGACAAGTCTGCACAATCCAAAGCGGCTAGGACTTCACTTAACCTGCAATCGATCATAAACGTTTTCCACCCAATCTTTGCATCAGCTTAAAAACATTCAACCTAAAAAACGTAAGGTTGGACCCAAGATATAAGTTTTCAAAATCCATGCAAAAAAAAACTCGAGGTCAGACTAGCAAACATATACACAAAAAAGGCTCATTCAAGCACTTATCAATCTGATACTCAGACTACTTGATAAGAAGATAAAATGTTAGGGATATTTTTTAGTCTAAAAGATAAATTGGTCTTTTCCCTCATTAGAGATTGTCAACAGATAGCCAAGGCATTTTTAACTATTGCACCGACCTAACATGTTAGGTTGACCTAATACATGCAATGCCATGTTAACTTGACCACATCACTATCCTACCACCTAAACCCCTCATCTTCCACCTATAAATAGAGCCATACAGGTACTATCTAATCCAATCTAATTTTTTATTTTACTTTCCTACTTTCTTCTTTTTTTGACTTTCTTTGTCTGATCTCTGACTTGAGTGTTAGAGCACAAATGCAAGGAATACTTCATACCTTTGCTCTTAACCGTTCTCTTTTTCTTATGATTTTAGGGTCTTTATCCTCAGCTCAAAGCTCGACATGAACATATAGATATGAAGACTTTAAATAAGGGTAATTGTGTTTGGCTGTAGTTTAATTTCATCATCTATTGAAAAATGACATTTCGTAGCATTGAATTTTGTAAAGGTTAATTTGTTATGAACTAGACATCGGCATATAATGACGATGTAGCATAAGCACTCACTGCAACTCAATTAGCATTTGATAAATTACCTTAATATTATAACACAAAGCCTAACTAAGATATTATTAAAGGTCTTAAATGGGATGGGCAGTCTATGGTAAAATAAGATTCAGCATTGTATGAGTCATGCTTGCCATAGCCCATTTTAATTAGTCAGGTTGGATTAAATATGATACATATATTTATGTCGTATCAGGTTAAAAGATTTTAGTCTCATGAGTCAGCATCACACGGTCCGTTAAGGGCCAGTGCCAACAAATGGCACATCGGCTAGCATGGCACTACACATAAGCCCAATTATGCTATTTTTGCCTATAACTGTTATAAGTTGGCTTATAGCCTTTGAGTGTATTTATGTTATTTTTTACATTACAATATTATATTTACTTTTGTTATTTTGTTGGTAATTTATAAAATAAAATTATATTAAATAAATTTACTTATTAAATATTTAAATTATTGATAGATAAATTATATTTGACTAGTGATTAGAAAAATAAAATGATAAAAATAAATTAAGTCTTCAAGTTAAATACAAATTCAATTAACAAAATAAATTATTAAAGAATGAAAGGTATAAAATAAATGTACAAGATAAACACATTATATAAGTAATTATCATATGATGAGAATGAAAAATAGAATAATAATCTTGTATTTTATAATATTTTTTATTTGTATGTATGCATATTTTTTTGAAATATTAGGATTTTAATTTTAATATTTTTATTTAGTTTATTCTATTTCCTCTCTTTTTGGATGTAGGCATTTTATCAAACTACATAAATTATGTGTCTTTTTTATTTTATTTTACTTTTATTTATCTCTTGCATGTTATTTTTAAAAATAATAGGTGAATTTTTTAAAAGATAATTAAAATTTTAAAATATTATTAATGGATTGTGTTTGGCTCATTTTAGCATGAAAAATAATATTGTGCCAAGCATGGCATGACTTATAATAGTTACGAGCCATGTGCCATAAAGGGCCATACCCTTAGCCTTTTATGGGCCATATAGCATGGCATGTTAAAATATAGTGCTAGGCTGATACAATCCATTAACACATAGAGTAATATTTAAATGGGTTACACCGACTCAACACGATTCATTTGATAGTTCTAGATATTATATATTTAGGAGGCAACATCACACTCAAGTGGTAACCATATGACTTTAGTAATGCATAATGAGAATTAGTTGAAATTTTGCTTTAACTTTCTCTCATTTTCCCCTTTTAGCAAATGAAATAAATTAGATTTAGCTTTGCTTTACTCTTGATTTTAGCTAAATAAGTATCACTTACTAAATGTACCTTTAAGAATTAAGATACCATATGCTATAAGAGGTTTAAGATTCCAATAACTCTCCTACCTTAAAAAGAGGTTGGAGAGATTTGTGGATTTTTTTTTTTAACAAATGAGATTACAACTTGAAAATAGGTATCATAATGTATAGATCTGTAGACCAATAGCTAGACATTGACTTAAGAGTTACCATTAATATTTTTTGTTTAGGTACAATTGGCCACCTAACTAAATCTATCTCATTTTAAAAAAAATCTTAAGGTTGACTTAAGTATCTTTAAAAGATAGATTCAATGTCTATAAAATTAGAACTAAGTTTGAGAGTACGATTACGTATGATGAAGGTTATAGCACCCTCACAACTCTCATCAAAAGATGGCACTAGCTTGATTTTGTGTTACCTGCTGAGCCTTTAAAAAACTTACCAAATAATTAATTATTAAAAATTATTCTTAATTAACTCCAATACTTTTGGTAGAAAATAAAAAAAATCCCCTCACCTCAAGATTATCTAAGAAAATTACTATTTTTCTTAAAGTGGCTTCGTCGTTGGATTATTTAACAAAAAAAAAATTGAAGGAAAAATTAATACTTCAACTTTTCCTAAGATTTCTTTTCTTGTTTTATTTTTTAAAAAATAATTAATGCCTTTATTTAAGAAAAAATTGATACTTTCAATTTTTTCCTAAATATATATATATATATATTTGAAATTGGAAAGATTTTTATTCAAGGAAAATTGATACTTCCAACTTTTTCTTAAGACATTTCTTTTGAAATGTATTTTTTGAAAAAAATTTTTATTTTTAAAGAAAATTGATACTTTCAATTTTTCTTCAAAAATACTTTTTGAAAATTTCATTTTTAAAGAAAAAATTTTCCTTAAATCCATTTTTTGAAATATTTATTTTTAATGAAAATTGATACTTTTAACTTTTCCTAAAAAAATATTTTTTGAAATTTTTATCTTAAAAACAAACTGATACTTTCAACGTTTTCTCAAAAAATATATCTTATTTTTAAATTTTAATTATTGTTATTTTTTATAAAAAAATTAGAAATTAAAAGAATATTTATTCATAAATTAAATAAATAAATAAATAATATCAATTTAACCAATAAATAAATAAATAAGCAAAAAAATAAATAAATGAATAAAAAACTTGGCTTGGCTACAAAAGGAATAAACCGGTTGGTCATGGCTCAATCTCAGTGGCTCGATCGACTCATGACAAGAAAAGGTTTTTGGGTCAATGGAATGAATCAGGTCGGGCCAAATCGAAACATGTAAATCTTAGGGGAGGTTAAAGCTCAAAACGGTGTTTTTTTTCCTTTATTTCACTCTTGAGGCAATTCTCAATCACTAGTTTCTACAAAAAAAAAACACTAAAAGATGGGATTTAAGCTGTGAATCCGCCAAAAATTCATAGGTTTCTAGGCTGGTCATTGGGAACTGAGTTTTCTTGTCGAGAAATTCAAGTTTCGTAGTGAAATTCCATTAGATTTTGCAATTTTTAGAATTTCCCAAAAACAAAAAAATGCAAAAAAAATCCCAAAAAATTGCTTAATCACCATTCTGCTCCCTGAGATCCTTCTAGCAATGCCAAATCCCACTTTCACAATTCCAAAAAAACTCCAAGTTATTTTTTCTACCAAAAAAAGTTTTTAGGAATTTTTTGTTGCTCCTTTGATCTTACTATTTATCCTCCCTTTTGGTTGTAAGATAAATGGTTTATATAGGGATTAAGCACAAGATCAACTGAAGATTCAAAAATTAAAATCCCTCTCTTTTATAAAAAAAAAAAAACCCTATCCTATTCAGCTGTTTATTTTAGTTTTTTTAAAAAATAAAGCAATCCTTTTTATCATAGTTTTAGAATTCAAACATCTTTATCTTAATGTTTATTAGGACTAAAACTCTTTATTTATTTATTTTTTATTCCTTTTATTTTTCATTATCTTTATCTAAAAGACATCAAATCAAAATCTAAAGCCTGAAAAAATAGATGTCTTTAGTTGCCTTTCTTTGCATCCTTTTTGTGAAATAGAAATTATGTAAAGACGTAGACATCCATCATGATCGAACTCAAGAATAATAATAATAATAATAATAATAATAATAATAATAATAATAATAATAAATAATAATTTGGTGTGGATTGAACCGAGTTTGAATATGGATTGACCTGGACTAATCCAAAGTCTAAAGATAGAACAACTTGGATTAAAACAAAGTCTAAAAATAAACAACATGGACTAAGTTGAAAAGGATTTGGCATAAGCTAAAATTCGAAAACAAAATGACCTAGATTGAACCGAAGTCTGAAATGAATAACTTGAACTAAGTTGAAGAAGGATTTGACGCAAGTCGAAATCCCAAAACAAAATGACCTAGATTGAACCAAAATTTGAAAGTATACAATCTGGACTAAACCGAAATGGATTTAGCGTAAGCCCAAATCCGAAAATAAAATGACCTGGATTGAACCAAAGTCTGAGAGTAAATAATTTGGACTAAGTCGAAATGGATTTGGCGTAAGCTAAAATACGAAAACAAAATAACCTTGATTGAACCAAAGTCTAAGATGAATTATCTAGTCTAAGCTAAATTACAACAATATAGGTTATATAAAAAATTGAAACAAATGCCCCTTCATTCTTGAAAGTTTCAATCAAGATTTTGAAACATCTTCTTACAAAAGCAAATTTCTTGAATTGTATGCATGAAATGCTATGAAATGCCAATTTGCATACATGAGATGCTATGAAATGCCAAGTTTTTCTGATTATGGTGAGAAGGTTCTCAAGCCTTTTTCTATTCTTATTTACTCACCAGTTATGGATCCTTTAATTTCTGAGCAAAATTGACCAAAGAATCAAATCAACTTTGTCTTTTAGTTTCAACAAAATTGATATTTTGATTATCAACATTCCATCAGGTTTTCATTACTTTATTTTACGTGCCTATGCCACTCTTAGCTTTCTAAAGTAATCAAAAAAAATTTCACATTATTATTTGTTCATTCATTATTATTTCAATATAATGACAAATGTAAAGTAATTACACATTTTTTCTACCTAAGGTAAGGGAATGAATGCAAGACATAGGTGGAAAAAATAGGAATAATTTAGGAAAGGTAAGTATTGATATCAAGAAAGAAGTATATTTTATTGAGTCAACAAATAATTGTTGAAATGGGTTACAAAGATGGGCTTAAATGGGCTATAGATACCCAATCCAATATCAAATAATCATGAACCGAAGCAATCAAAATTTTTTTTTAAAAACCATCCAACTGAAGTCTTTAATCTTTTTTAGTTCATTAAATCACATTTGCCACTTGTGCTACAAAAGTGATGTTTTGATTTTCTAAGCTACCTTTTCAAGTTTTCAACTTAGATATCTCTCCTTGACTTAAATTGCCTTTTGTGAGTTTTCAATTTAAGCCTTCTTTTTTTATTTTCTTTGTTTTTTATCCTTTTTTAGCTCAAACCACCCTTTGCAGGTTTTCAATTTATGCCCTTCTTTTTCATTTTCTTTACTTTTTCTATTTATTTTTTGTTAAGAGAAAACTTTCTTCACAGCATCTGAATTAATTGAATTTGACAAATCTTCTCCATCCATTTTTCTCAAGATCAAAGCCTCTCCTGAGAAAATTTTTTTAACAACATATAGACCTTTCCAATTTGGGTCCATTTTCCTCTATTGTCATGCTAATTTGGAGAATCCTCTTCAAAACCAACTCTTTTTCATGAAAACATCAAGGTTGAATTTTCTTATCATGTGCCCATATCATTATTTTTTGGTGTAGTTGACTATGACATAGCGCTATTAGTCTTTTCTCTTCAATGAAATTTAGTTGCTCATAATGCTATCGAATCTATTTAGCTTCTTCCAAACTAACTTCCCTTAGAACTCTCAAAGATGAAATTTTTACTTCCATTGGCAACACAGCTTCTATCCCATAAACTAAAAAAATAGGTTGCCTCAATAGAGGTATGTACTGATATTTGATAAGCATACAGAGCAAAAGGTAACTACTTATGCCAGTCTTTATAAGTCTTAGTCATCTTCTTAAGAATCCTTTTAACATTTTTATTTGCTACTTTTAGTACCTCATTCATTTTTGAACAATAAGGTCCCAAATTATGATACTTGATCTTAAACTGGGCACATATCTTTTTCATTATCTTACTATTAAGATTCTTGGTGTTATCTGAAATAATCCTCTTTGGAAGCACATATCTGTATATCTTAATGAACTTACATACCACCAATTGGGTCACATTGGTATACGATGCAACTTTAATCCATTTTGTGAAATAATCAATCATTATGAAAATGAACATATGTCCATTTAAAGCCTTCAGTGTGATAGGTTTGATGACATTCATGCCTCATATGAAAAAGGCCATGGATGTGCTATAACATGTAAAGCATTTGAAAGGGCATGTATTTTATCTATATAGATTTAGCATTTTTGGCATTTCGTAGCATAATCTATGTAGTCACTTTCCATTTTTGGCCAATAATACCATGCCCTTATAATTTATCTTGCCATCATATGGTCATTTGTATGAGCTCCACAAACCCCATCATTAATTTCTTCAAGAACCTTTCGTGCCTCTGTTGTACTCACACATCTTAAGAGAATTAGATCTCAATTCCTTTTATACAAAATATTCCCGTAAGGAAAAATCCAATGGCTAGTCTTCTAATGATCCTATTGTTATTTTCTGTTGCATGCTCTGGGTGTTGTTGACTCTTTAGATAATGCAAAATGTCATGTTACCAGGGCTTTCTATCAACCTTTTTTTCAACATTTGAGCAATGCATCAAGAATTCTTTCACATCAAGCTTAATGGGTTGAACCTCAATATCTATCTCTACCTTGATCACAGTTGCCAATATGGCTAGGGCATTAGTAATTTGATTCTCTTCTATAGACAGATGTTTAAATTAAACCTTTTCAAACTATTTAACCAAGTTAGCGATACACTTATGGTATTTAATCAATTTTGCATCCCTTGTTTCCCATTCTCCTTTCAATTGGTAAATAACCAAGGCTGAGTCTTTATAAACTTCTAATATTTTGATTTTTTCTTTCAATTATAGCTTGTAAACCTATAACACAGGCTTCCTATTCAACCACATTATTAGTGTAATTGAAGTTTAGTCTTGCTATAATAGGGACATAATTTCTTTATGGGGATATCAGGATTGTTATAATTTCATGTCTTAAAGTATTTACAACTCCATCAAAGTACATCCACCAAGGCTTCTCAGTAGGCTTTTCTTCATCAACTTGGTAAACAATGATTAGGCCCTTATCTGGAAAATCAAGCTTTATTGGCTCATAATCATTAGTAGCCTATTCCATTAGAAATTCAACTATGGAACTCCTTTTAATTGATTTTTGGTTCACATAAATGATGTCATATTTGGAAAGTATTATCTGCCATTGATCAATTTTTTCAAATAAAAGGATTTCTAAAAAACGTATTTGAAAGGATCCAACTTTGCAATGAGTCACGTGATATGGAATAACATATATTGCTTAAGCCAACAGGTTGTCCAAGCAAAGGTACAATGCATTTTTTCCAACAAGGAATGCTTTGACTCATATTTAGTGAATTTCTTACTTAAATAGTAAATAACTCACTCCTTCTTACTTATTTCATCCTATTCCCTAACAAATATCCTATCGAGCTTTCATTCACTATTAAATATAAAATCAACTATTTTTCTAGAATAGGTAACACTAGCATAAATAGATTTGGTAGATACTCTTTGACCTTGTCTAAAGCTTTTTAACATTCATCATCCCATTTGCCAAAGCTATGCTTACAAAAATGGTTTGAAGATGGGATCACATTTAAAAGTGACTTAAGAAATGAACTGAGGGATGTAATTCAATCTCCCTAAGAAACTTCATACCTCTTTTGGTGTGCATAAAACTGATAGATTTTGGATAACCCGTATCTTATTAAGATCTACCTTTATTCTCCTTTCACTTACTACAAAATCTAATAGCTTCCTAGATTTTGCCTCAAATGTGCACTTAGATGGATTCAATGTAAGTTTAAATTTTCTCAACCTTTAGAACAATTTCCTAAGGTTGGCAACATGATCTTCTTTTTCCCTAGATTTTGCAATCCTATCATTCATATACACTTTTTATTTTCTTATGCATCATGTCATGAAAGAAAGTTACCATGGCTCTTTAGTAAGTTACCCCAGTATTTTTCAAACTAAAAAGTATCACCTTGAAACAAAATGTTCTCACATAGTTACAAATGTGGTTTTCTCCATGTCATCCCTAGCCATCCTAATTTCATTATACCTTAAAAATCCATCCACAAAAGAAAATATGGAATGTTTGGCTGTATTGTCTACTAAAGTATCGATATAATGCAAAGAAAAGTTATCCTTTGGGCTTGCCCTATTTAAATGATGGTAATCAACACACATCTGAACATTTCCATTTTTTTTTTAGGATTGGGACTATATTTGCTACCCACTTTTAATACTTAGCCACCTTTAAAAAACCTGTATCAAACTATTTTTTCACTTTTTCTTTAATCTTCAATAACATTTCAAGCTTCATTCGTCATAGCATCTATTGCATCGACTTACACTCTAGTTTCAAAGGCAATTTATGCTTTACTATTTTAGTACTCAGTCTTGGCATGTCTTGGTAAAATCACGTGAAGGTATCCACATATTCACAAAGCAATTTTTTTAATCTCAGCTTATCATTTGGAGGTAATGACATGCCCATTTTAACTTTTTTTTTTTTATTATTATCATCTTTTAGATTCATTAATTTTGTACTTTTTTGATAAAGTTCAATTGGTTTTTTCTCTTATTCCATAAATTTTACCAGATTAAAAGGCAAAGTGTCATTATCTAAGTTTTTTTAATGATCAAGTTCATCAATATAAATTGGATTTTCAAAGTCAAATCCTAGGTTACTATCATGATTATCTTAATATTTATTATTTGGGTACCTGAGAGTAAGCAAAAAATGAAAAATATTGGCAAGATGTATAGAATGAGAATAAGAGAATGGAAACAAGAAATGGAAATGCATCACATTGATCTTTTACTGAAATAAAAATTAATGGCCTATACATAAAAATATCCTAATACTTTTAGGCAAAAGCATAGGAGTTTTATTCACTACATTACTTTTGAAAAAATTCAAGGACAATAGACAGCTCTATGATCTCTCAATTCTTCAATTCTAAACCTAAAGGAATTAGATACGTCAACAATTCTTTATCTTGACTGTCAATCACCTTTCTTTCTATCTTGGATGGTATCTAGCTTAACATTCTGATTACCATTTTTAGGATAAATACATCCTTTTTTTATTGAAAAGTGCCATAACGATAGGGGATAATCATTTTTTTATTCCAGCTTCTGTCCTTTGAATTTACCTATCATTTTCCCCTTATGGTCTTCCATCATCTTTTTCTTATCCATTTTCATAAGCTTGTACCTTAAACCAAACTTTTCTTTGTAGTTGATCACAACTGGTAGTGTCTAAATTGCTTACTATTTTTTTTCTAGTCCCTTCTCGGGACACCAATTTTTCCTAATCGTCTATTTGACAACCATCTTGGTAGGGCTAACAATGGTGGTGCATATAATTTAGATCTTTCACTAACATAAATTGCATTAACAAGCTCAAAAGATCTATAAAAAACATTTTAAGGCTTTATCTGTAGCTTCCATATATAGGGTGTTTGTTGGTTAAATCACAAACAGATCTTCTTCTTCTCACACACACACTAGCTTTCCATCAACAATGAATTTTACTTTTTGATTAATAAAGATGGGATAGCACTCACCATATGGATCCATGGTTTACCCAATAAACAACTATACGATAGTGAGATATCTATCTCTTGAAACCTAACATTAACATCACATGGCCAATTTGTAATTATATTTTAATGTCACATTCAACTTCATGCCTAACTCTATCAAAAGCTTTAACAACCATATGGCCAGTTCTCATATAAGACATCACTTGGCAATTTGACCAAAGTGGACATACGTACTAAATTAATTACAGAGCCATTATCAATAAAAATCTTTACCATCTTATGGTTTGTACATCTAATAGTAACATGAAGAGCCTTAGTGCTTCTCTTCTGTTCAAAAGGATCTCATTATCATTAAAAGTACTATAGTTTAAGAGGCTATCAGATTCCCTATAAGATTATCTATGTATTTGAAAGATACGTTATAGATATGTATACCTGATTCAACATTTTTAATAAAGCATTATGGTAAGACTTCAAATTTAGTAATAGTGATAAATGTGAAACCCTAATTGGCATTTTCTTTAGCTGTTTCACTACACTATACTCACTATGTTTAATTAATCTCGAGAACTTATAGGTTTCTTTTTCAAAAATAGGTTTTTGGTATTCTTGACTTGGGACTACCCCAGAATTTTTTTTACTCCTTTATTCTTCTCTAACTTTTGCTTTTTCTTTTTTAGCCTTTTCAACATTTTTGGAAACTAACATTTTCTGCTTCTGGTCATGCCACTCACTCCAACTATGTTTGCAAAGTCAAGATTGTTCAAAATCTTCTCACCATTTAATCTTGGCATTACAACATATAGTTGTATTTCCATTGTGCCGCTTTATTACTTTGGTATAAGAAAAAACTAGGGGCTTTGATGGTTATAACTGGTTTAGAGGTGGGTTGGTTTTTCACTGGCTTTAACTTCTTATAATATATTGTTACTAGTTTTGGGATAAATCTTGAAGCCTAGTCTGTAGTGGATATTTTCATATTTCTTGAGCTCTCTTCATCTTCATAGAACTTAACTTAGAATGAGTTCATCAACTTCTGCAATACTTGGTGAAATTGGTTACAATTTTCAATCGAATGCCCTATAGTTCACTTATGGTATTTACACGTTTGCATTGGATCATGTTCTCCATAATAAGTACATGGATTTATGGGATACAGCATCTCTGCCTTTAATAAGGCATCAAACACTTTAGCTAGAAGAGTTTTAATCTTATCTACTCATCTCTTAATTTAGCTAGCTTTATTTTTATGTATGACATTGATTGTTGCTCCAGTGTGGATTGGTAAAAGATTACCATTAACATTAGATGCCCCTTCTTCTTCTTCAAAGCTTATCATTTATTTTTTAATCAAGCTTTGTACTTTATGTTTCAAAGAAATACAATTTTTAGTAAAATGATTTATAATTCCATAATGGTAATCATAGTGGGCATTTGGGTTATACCATTTGGAGGAAAGTGGTTTCACAGGGTTTGCAGGGATAAGGGTTACTAAATTTTTTCCATGAATTGTGGGAGTAAGTTTGCATAAAGCATACGAATTGGGTCAAATGTGACTTTCTTCTTATTACTTTACAGTCTTCTTAAATTATTTGGCTATGTATTTGGTTTAACAACAAATCTTCTTAAGGTATAGTGGACGAGTTGTATATATGAGTTAGTGCTTGTGGTCAAAAAATTGGTCTATAATCCTACTGGTATAATGGTTAATATAGGTAATAGGTAGAAGTTACTTATGCTAGATACATGGGTTGGTTATGAAAAAAAATATAACCTCTAAATTGTTAGCCTTCATAACTCACAGCATGAGTTTTTCCTTCTTTTTTCTTAGGTGGGCCACTCTTTCTTACACCAGTCATCTCTCTTTCATCTAATTTACCATTTTTAATGGCATTCTCAATCATCTCGTCTAAGACAACTATGTCGGTAAAGTTTTTCGTGGCATTCCCTATTAGTCTTTTATAATAGAGACACTTAAGAGTATTGATAAAAAGCACTATTACCTTTTTCTCTGTGAGGGGTGGTTATACGTAAGCAGCGACATCCTTCCATCTTTGGGCATATTGCTTGAAACTTTCTATGACCTTTTTTTTTATACTTTATAAGGAAAGACAATCAAGAGCATTGTCTATTATGTGCCTATATTAGGTGATAAATGCCTTTACCATATCATTCTAGGAATAGATACGGGTTAGGTCCAACTGCACATACCATCTAACCATTGAACCTATAACGCTATCTTGAAACACATGCATCAGCAGTTTCTCATCATGAGCATGGGCATTCATTTTATAGCAATACATGTTAACATGAGTTACCGAGCATTTAGTCCCGTCATATTTTCAAATTTAGGAACCTCGACAAGATAACCACATCTAGGACTAAGCATAGTCCAGCTGCATTCATAAAGCCAAAATAATTTATTTTTTCAATAGCTCAAACTCTTTCTTTTAAAATATTCATCTTTTGCTATTAGCTTAACTCCTCTATCACCTTAGAGGTTTTTTGTTTTCAACTTTTCCTTTTCCTTAAGGTCATCCAAATCAAGGACTTTAATTGGGTCAAATAACTTTGGCCCAAAAGTGGGGTTAGTGTAGCTATGATATGGCCTTTCAAGATAGGTGTAAGTAAATGCCCTAGAAAATGGCATGTGTGGGGCTTATGCATCTTGAGAAGATTGACCTTAACTTGGATTAAACCTAAAAAGGTATTTAGGATCCATGATATTTTATCTTTCATTTGAATTAGAGGTCTTTTCTATTGTCTTACCCTTATCCAATTTCTTTAGCCTCTCTATCATCTTTGCTAACTTTCCTTTCAACTTTTCTTGAGCTTTCTCGATCTTATCTATATGGCTTATTTGTTCCTGTTCCATTTACCTCATTCGTGATCATGTATTATAAGGGTGATAAGTAGGTTGGCCCCAAGTTATCGATGGTTAAGCTATCCTTGAACCTTTAATACCATATCTCAAAATTTGCAAACTTATATGATTATGTCATGAAAACCTAATATGATTATTTTGTTAAATGTAATGAATGAAAATGCATGCATGTAAAAAATATTTGCCTTAAGACAGTGTTCAACCAAAAAGATTTCATTTATTACAAGAACTTTATTTACATGAAATTTATCATCCCAGATTTATAACCGTAGAACCACTTAATCTGTTCATATTGATCCTTTGCTTCTTCAATGAAATTTAGCAAACGTTGCCCATGTTTCCCTAATGGGATCACCACTTGCCTCAGTGTTTCTATCTACCATTTCTCTTGCCTTACATGCCTATTTGCAAATCTAGGTTGTCAAGTGCACAACATACCTCTGTTTTCCCAAGTTTTCCCTTTTATCACACCATACTTGGTACAATAATTCTATATGCTCTTTGACCAATGTAGCAATGTAGTTTTCTTGTTTATTTAATCTTTACCTCAATTACTTATGTAACTATTCAGCATGTTATTTTTTATGTGTACTTGGGTGCTTTCTTCTTCCAACTTAACATATTCTTGCTCCAATAGCTTATTCTCATTAGTTAGCTTAACAATTATTATCTCTTTGGCTTTTACCTTTACATATAACCTCTTATGTTCTTAATGCAGCTCCACTAGGTCTTTAACAGCTGTGTTGCATTTTTCGGCAACCTTGCAAACCTTGACTTCTTGGTTTTCAACTCTATCCTTCCATTGAACCTTCTCTTCTTGAAGCTTTTAGATCTCTTGCTTTAACTTATCTCTTTTAGCCTCGAACTCTTTTTTTGCAAGCTGTAATTCTAATGGTATTTCTTCAAGTTCTTCACCCATTAGTTGTTGACAATCTTTATGAGTGAATATAACTTCCTTTCATCATCTTACTCTCCAAACCAAGTACCCATGAGTAACTTTATCAGTGAAAGATCCAGGACTCACCTTTCGGGGATTTTTTCATGCTTTAATCACATCACTCATCTTTTGGAATGCCTTCAGTTCATTGTAAGAAAAATTTGACTGAAAAAGTTTATGTGTAACAAAAACGAACTACTCTACCCCAAACTATTTTTTCACTAGAAATAGTGCATAACTTATTGCTTCTTATAGACCTAGAAGTGGAACCACAGTCTCGTCTCTGCATTGATATAACATGGGTTCCCGATTCATCCATGGACTAACCATTTTACCTCAGTACTTGTCAGATTTTGTAAGAAAGTGACCTACTTTTTTTTATACTTCTACTATAGCCACTTACTTTTACATAATTTTTTAATTGGAGCTCGATTATGGAAATAAAGTTTTGAGAATACACGTTTTTTACACTTAAAATGACTTCATCTATAGATAAAATAGCGATATACAGCTTATGAAATGCCCTCCGTTCGGGTGATAATAGCTCAACGGTCTAATAGTTTCTCCTAATATTACCACTGACGAGTTGTAACCATTTAACACACTTTCGAAGAAGTTAACCAATGTTATCTCAATGTAACCCAAAATATTTGGAAAAATCACCATTCCGTATATGCCTAAGGCAAACAGATCTAACCCTTGCTCCTCATTGGAGTGTTGCACTAGGAAATCATGAAAAAACTTCCAAGGTAAGCAAATCTACCATGGTTTTCTCTTTGTATATGAATCTATAGTCTTCTTGGTTATACCTATAAAACTCATCAGATTTTTATGGAATCCTGACTTGTGTTTCTTGACATATATCTTGTCAGGAGCCTTGAGGTGTAAGCCTAACAAAGTCGAATACTCTTTAATGGTTGGTGTCATATCAACTTCATTAAAGATGAAACACTTGTATGAAGGATCCCAAAATTGAACTACAGCTCTGACTAATTGATTTTAAACATTCACCATAAGAAATTGAGCTATGTGTCCATGTCTCTAGCAAAAATCCTCTTGTCTTGATGGGCTCATCTTCTTCCATACATAAACTAAGTCTTTTAGATTATTCTATTTGAGGAGGATAGATATCTTTTTAGGCAAGGTAGAAACATGATCGACTATTAGACAATCCCTCTCATTTTGTTAGATTTTTTTTTACTAAACCTTTACCTTATTTCGTGACTCGCAAGGAGCTAACACAAATAAAAAGCAGACTAGTCATTTTATGGACTCTATGAAAAACTTTTTGTTGAAGACTGTCTTTTCAGGTAAATATTTCTTATGCAACTTTATGATATGAGTATCAATCATGCAAAATGAATAAAAGAAAAGATTAGTTAGCATATTGAATAAGGAAAAATAAAATAAATAAATGAATTAGAATATCATACACAAAAAAAAGAGTGAATCCTAAGCTTTCGATCAATTCTAAGAGGAAGGAGATGGCTCTATCTATAGGTTAGGCCTTTTTAAGGTTCATTATATGTGGTTCAAAGTTAAAAATCTAAACGTTCCTAAATTGCTCCTTACATCATTGTCCATCACAGACTAGTAAAACAATCCAGTGCTTATCCATTTCAGGTTACACATAAAAGAAGTTCAATTTCAGTGGGGGTATTTCGCTAGTCACTGCGGAGGCATTAAAATCTCGTGAAAGAGTTGGTACTTAACTCTTTCTTAAGGGATAGAGCTCGGGTATAGAACTCATGTTATACACATACATATGAATGACATAATAAGCATAATAAATAAATAAAATCAAGTTTTATTAGGCTTTTAGATAACACAAATTTATTCGCTAGCCTGACTTTCAGTTTGTCCCTAATAGAGTCGCTAAACTATCATAACATATAAATCCGTAGACCTATAGCCAGATATTGACTTGAGAGTAGCCAACAATCTTTTTGTTTAGGTATGGTTGGCCACCTTACTGATTCTATTCCATTTTAAAAAGAAATTTTAAAGTTAACTTAGGTATCTTTAAAAGGTAGATTCAATGTTTACGAAACTAGAACTAGGTCTGAAAGTACGATTATGTGTGAAAAAGGTTATAGCACATTTACAATGCCTATCAAATAATGGTATCAACTTGATTTCATGTTGTCCATTGACCTTTTAAAAAACTTATCAAATAATTAATTATTAAAAATTGTTCTCAATTAACTCTAATAATTTTGACAAAAAATTAAGAAAATCTCCTCACCTTAAGAGTATACAAAAAAATTACTATTTATCTTACAACGGCTTCATCATCGAATTATTTAACAAAAAAATTCAAGAAAAAATTAATACTTCAACTTTTCCTAAGATTTCTTTTCTTATTTTTATTTAAAAAAATTAATGTCTTTATTTAAGGAAAATTTGATACTTTCAATTTTTTCTTCAAATACGTTTTTTGTGAAATTAGGATGATTTTTATTTAAGAAAAGTTGATACTTTGAACTTTTCCTTAATACATTTCTTTTGAAATATATTTTTTTGAAAAAAATTTTTATTTTTAAAGAAAATTGATACTTTCAACTTTTTCTCAAAAATATTTTTTGAAATTGTCATTTTTAAGAAAAATTGATACTTCAACTTTTCTTTAAATCCATTTTTTGAAATATTAAATTTTAAGAAAAATTAATGCTTTTAACTTTTCCTCAAAAAATATTTTTTTGAAAATTTTATTTTCAAGAAAATTGATACTTTCAACTTGTCCTAAAAATTGTTATTTTTTCAATTTCACAAATATATATCACAAATACTTTCAATTGTTATTTTCAATATATATTTTTTCAATTTCAATTATTGTTATTTTTAAAAAATTGGAAATTAAAAGAATATTTATTCACAAAATAAATAAATAAACAATGTTAATTTAACAAGTAAATAAATAAATAAGAAAAAAAAATAAATGAATAAAAACCTAGGCTCGGCTCTACAAAAGGAATAAATTGGCTGGGTCATGGCTCAAGCTTAGTAGCTCGGTCGATTCACAATAAGAACGGCTTTCTAGGTTAGTGGAATGAATCAAGTCGGGGCAAATGGAAACATGCAGATCTTGAAGGAGGTTAAAGCTCAAAATGGCATCATTTTCCCACTTGTATAAAAGGTCAAATTTTCTTTTTTCCTCAGATTTTCCCTAGTCTTTCTCTCTTTCCTCTTCTCCTTTCCTCTATTTCTTTCTTTAAGCGATTCTCGGCATAAGTTTCTGCAAAAAGGGTACCAAAATTTAGGATTCAAGCCGTAAATCCATTAAAAAATTCACCAATTTTTAGGCTAGTTGCCAAGGATTGGGTTTTCAAGTTTCTAGAATTTTCTAGAGAGAAAAAAATGCAAAAAAAATCCCAAAAATACCTAATCACCTTTCTACTTCCTGAGATCTTTCTAGCAACGCCAAATCCCACTTTCATAATTCCAAAAAAAAAAAAAATTCGAAGTTATTTTTTTCTGCCAAAAATTTTTTTTGAGAATTTTTTGTTGCTCTTGTGCTCTTTTTGTTCTTATAGTCTATCCTTCCCTTTGGTTGTGTAATCAATGGTTTATATACAGATTAAGCATAAAATCAACTAAAGATTCAAAAATTAAGATCTCCTATTTTTTTTAAAAAAAAAAAAACCCTATCCTATTCATCTATTTATCCTGGTTTTAAAAAAAATAAAAAGAAATCCTTTTTATCATAGTTTTAGAATTCAAACCTCTTTATCTTAGAATTTTATTAGGACTAAAACTCTATTTTTATTTATTTTTTATTCTTTTTATTTTTCATTATCTTTATTTGAAACACATCAAATCAAAATCTAAAGCTTGAAAAAAAAGTGTCTACAATAGGGAAAAAAGTATATGTGTTGAGATCTGAACTTCGAATCTATTAGATGCCATCCATGATTGCATGAACCAATTTAAAAATAGGTGGAAGAGATTTGTGGATTTGCAATAGTTTAAGAATGCATCATGATATTAACTGACATTGCTACATATCTAAATTTCATACAAATAAATCGTAAATATTGTTAGAAAATATTTTCAAAATAATAAAAATATGATTAAGTAAACTTAATCAAAGAGAAAATCACATTAAGTTATAATATAAGCTTAAAGTAAAGTTTTTATGGTCAATAGACATGATTTTAAACTTGAAAGAGTCATATTAAAAAACTGCATATATAAGCAGTCAATTGCCTTGCTAGTAGAAGTACAATACCTTATATTTTAAGGAAGAGCAGTCAACTGCCAATGACATAAAGATGATTGCTCTACTAAATAAAAGCTAAAACAAAGTTTTTGTGTAAATAGCAATTGATTGCTACCTAAAACAATCAATTGCTAAGTTGGGAAAATGTGGAATCGGTTCCTAACCCTAATGAAATTGATTGCCAATGATATAGAGTCTTTTGAAAATTGACAAAAGGCATAGCAGTCGACTACTATCAAAGAGGAATCAACTGCTCTATAAGAAGTTGCATGTAGAAATCTTTTTGTTTGAAAGGAGTTATTGCTATGCCAATTGCTTACACATAGGATGCATTTGGACATTTGAAAGGAATTGACTACCCTACTTCTAAAAATATTTTGAAAATTAAAAAAAAAAAAACAAATAGGCAATCTACTGTCTTTTTAGGGTAATTGACTGCTCTGTATGGAAAATTGCAATTTCTATACATGTAAAAAAGTATTTCTCTTTGAATGACAAGTTTGATTATTTAATATGTAATTTTTCAAAAAAACATATTTATAATAAAAAAAAAGTAATCTTTGCTTAAAATAATATAATAAAAAAGTCACAACCTTAGATTAAATCTTTATAAATAAAAATTAATGTTAGATCATTTGATCATTTAATTCGATTCAAAATTACTTTCATCTTTCTTCTATTCTTTTCTCAATCAAAGGCAAATAGCTTTAGCATTGTTTGCTACAAAAAACTTTACAAATACAAGCTATTTTCAATCGTACTAAAATGTGTTTAGTAATTTGTTATACTAATACAAAATAGAAACAAATAAGGCTTTATTATATTTTAAAGGCATTTTTGTTCAACCATTTTGCATGCTATAATTAGTAGGGGTGAAATAAGCCTAATATTACACCTTAAAGCCATCTTGTTAGATTTTAAGGTTCAAATTTACTCAACTCCAACAATTCTACAAGAAAGCTACAAAAAGTTCCTGAGTCACAATCATTCTCCTCAAGTTATATCTTTTAGTCTTGTACTACATTATTATTACTAACAACTATATGCATTATTTTATTCTTTTAAATTTTACTTTTTTATATTTAATTCTCATATTATTAAAACTTTATTATGTGTAAGAAATTTGTGTCGTTATTATGTATTATCTCTTTTTTAGTTAATATAAGTTATATCCTACTGGAGAAAAAAGAGTTAAGTAAGTTTGTACATTTGCATATGGAACTTAAGATAACGGCATTATGATAGTTTATAGATCCATACAATTGGTAAGTTTGCTCCTGCGGATCCCTCAATATTCACCAGTCCTACATGTGTGCTCTTTTTTTCTCTATATGTTCCTAGAATTGATCATCTATGTGTTATTTGCCTTGTAGGTGTCTCTTATGATGTATCCCGTGAACAACTGTAATAAATTTGGGTTAACTGCAAATTTTTTATTCAAATTATAATAAAATTCAGTAAATGAAATTTAAAAATTAATAATTAGACATTTGAATTTTACTTTTCGTTAGTTGGATTATACATTTGACTAATGTTGTTACTCAATTGTGCATCATGATAAAAAAATTAAAATAAAAAGCCATGCAAAAATGCACCATGTGATCGAAACATACATGCCACATCATTCTTGTTTTTTCTAAAATTTTTATTTTTAAAATTAATAAAATATAAAAATTAGAAAAGAGAAAATAAAAAAAATAGGAAAGGGGAAATAAAGAAGAAAGAGAAAAGAAAAAAAAAAACAAAAAGATGAGAATGAGAAATTGAGTGGAAAATAAAAGGGCGGAAGAGGATGGCTGCGGCAAGTCGACGACAAGCAAGCCCTCTCCGTCCCATTGCTCCCTGTTATCTGTTCATCATTCTCTCTTCTTGAATTTTTTTTTTTCGGTTTTTGGTTTTTTAATTTATAATTTTAAAATAAAAATTTTGAGAAAAAATATTTTTGATTTTTGATTTTTAATTAAAAATAAAATTAAAAATAGATTTTTATCATTGGTCATTGGTCATTTTTTTATTTTTATTTTTTAATTTTAAAAATAAATTTAAAAAATTAAAAAATTAAAATGACTTGGCATTGTGGACCAGGTGATGCATTCTTATAATACAGTTTGATAATCTAAGTGTTAATAAAAATTTTTCATCATTATTTTCTTAAACTTAAATATTAATAGAAGTACAGGCTTTTGTATCAAATAAAAAAAAAAGCAAAAATTTCAAACATATTCTAAATATATCCAAGATTAAAATAAAACTGACAAAGAATAAATGTCGACATTACCGGAAAGCTTGGCTAGTAACCAGCTTTTGAGTACAGCCAGGACCCTGGACCTGGCTGGAAAATGAAGGTGACAAAAGAATCAATGTCGACATTGCTGGAAAGCTTGGCTAGTAACCAGCTTTTGAGTACAGCCAGGCCCTGGACCCTCCTCCGTACGCATAATACCAACTAGTTTCTACTTTAGCGACTTACTAATTAACTCTCAACGGTCTTCTCATGCACTTCAATGGCCTGATTAGCATAATAGCACTGAATCACGTGCCACATGTTCCAACAACATTTGGTTATAATTAATACGAATTTATCATCATTACATTTGTCCACAATCGAATAAGGCCTGATTGATATTTTCAAAATTTTATCCAAGATCTATTCAATAAATTCATGTAATTTTGTTTTTGTATACGAGAGTGTTAAAATATTAAAAAATGTTTTTAAATATATTTTAAATAAAAAATAAATAATATTTTATAAATAAAACAATATTTTGAATAGGCATGAACTTAAAAAACTCTGTTCAAGGTTCAATGCCCAAATAGGATTAATAATTGTAAGATGATATTATATTTTGATCAAACGACAAAATTACATTTTCATGATCTCTTATCATGAAGAAAAATATTTTTTTATTTATTTATGTATTAATTTTTGAAAACTCAATAAATTATCTCTTAAACTTCCATAATTTTATCAAAAATTATAATATTTTTAGATATCCATCAACATAGCTAATGTATATATATATATATTTGATGATATGAACATTAAAACTCGATAAGAGTGACAGAAATGAAGCAAATTAATGTGTTGATCATAAGTCTAATGGCAGGCAGGCCTCACCTACCACCCCGACATGACTATAAATGAATGGCATAACAATTTGGGATTTCAATCTTATTTATATCTAATAAAAATTTTAATTTTTTTTTTGAATGATGATTGAAATAAGAATGATATCACATTATAGATATAGAAATAAATCTAATTTTAAATTTTTATTAGATACAAATATAAAGATAAATAATATAATACTTATTTTATAATCATATTATATATATATTTATATATAATTAATAAATAAATTTTTTATTAAATATTATAAATTAATTACAATTAATCTATTTTTATTAAAAAATGTATTTTAATATATATTTATAAAAAATTATCTAAACGTATAAATTAAAAACTTTTTCAAAATAAAATTTAATTTTAAAAAAAATTATGAGTATTGAAATTATTTATACCAACTAAATATTCATAAAAATAAAAATATGAATAAATTTAAAACATTCATTAAACATGGATATAAATCAAAATATAATATAAAAAAACAAAAAATAAAAATAAAAAATACTCTACATTTCCGTACTCATCCATTAACATCCATTACAAACAGTAATACGATCTCAGTTGGCACTACTGTCCAGTAGTTATTGCTTCACCGACTACTTTGAAATTGCATCAATGAACGCCATGAATAATGGGGCCCGATCGTCTCCCTTGCTAGGAGCCTTGCGTGTGGCTGAATCCAATTGGGCAGTTGAACTGGTACCAGAGAAATTCAATGCCCTCAGATCCTCATTCAGAGACCAATTATCGCTTCTACTGCTATATATTCAGGCCTATGCTGAGAAGTAAGTCCAGAAAACTTCTCTTCTAAACTAAGAATTTTGGTTTCCTTTTAGGATATAGTATAAGTAGCATACAGCAATGGCTTGCAAAGGGCAGCTTCATGTGGATATTGAGCTCAAGTCTCCTGCAGAAAAGGTGTGGGGAACCATTAGGGACTCTACCAAAATTTTTCCTGAAGCCTTGTCCCATGATTACAGGAGCATTGAAGTGCTGGAAGGCGATGGCAAGGCCCCTGGATCTATCCGCCTCATTAATTACGCTGAAGGTAAAATAGTTATTGACATTTTATACTCCTCACTCTTGGACAAGAGAACTAGCTTAATTGTTAATCCAATAATCAGAGCCAGAAATGATATTTATTGTAGTATATGATTGTATTCTTCTCTAATTTGATAGAAATAATAGTTTTTGAAAATGCAAGTTATATAGTCAAGGATTTAGCACCTCCATATTAACAAATTTACCAAAAGTTGATTAATTTCCCATGCATGACTGTGTAAAATTACATTATATAAACTTCTTTGGACATCGAACTTGACCCAAAAAAATATAACTGAGTTTTGCATCTATAAAGAGTTTAAAGTCCACCTTTTTTGAATCCATACATGTAACCAGTATTAAGAGTGATATCTAACAAATTCAAATTTTAAATTTTTATATTTTCATATCACGATCTCTTTTGTTAAAAAAATCCGCCTTTTATTGCACCCAATGCAATAATAAGTGGCATTGATGCAAATGTACCCAAGGTTGTAGCTAAATTAAGGAGTGCAAATGAATATTACATACTAGTATAAGTGAAATTGAATATTTCGTCGTTGTTTTTTTCGTTTTAGGGTCTCCAATCGTTAAGGTATCAAAGGAGAAAATTGAATCAGTGGATGAAGCTGGGAAGATATATGTTTACAGCGTCATTGATGGAGATCTCCTGAAATACTACAAGACTTTTATCGCTAAGATCATTGTCATTCCCGAAGGCGAGTCAAGCTTGGTTAAATGGTCCTGTGAATTTGAGAAGGCGAGTGAAGAGATCCCTGATCCAAGCGTCATTAAGGAATTTGCAACGAAGAACTTTGTGGAGATCGATGACTATCTTCACACCAAGGCATAGACGCCAGACCAGGCCACCTATACCCCTTTTAATGGCGGTGTCTTATTATTAGTAAATAATAAGCAGGCGGATTCCTACTTGAGAATAGTTGTCCAAGTTTGCCTCCATGACTAGTGACCTCTTGCTATAGCAAGAAGAGACAAGGAAGAGCTTTGATCAGTTTGTTGCCTCGTATTTCAAGATTAATGTACTTAGTTTTCTTAATTGTCCCTATCTTGTCTGTTATCCGAGGAGTTTCGTTGCTACTGTATGATATAATAAATAATTTTTAATTTGAATGATTAAAATTTAATTCTGCCAATTTTAATTTTGAAAAAACAAACTACTAAGCCAGCCGAACAAAGGGGTTAAACCGTGTTCTCTGACCATTTCAAAAAGTCATAAACCCTTATAATTATTTATAAAAATCGATGTAGCATTAACATGGCATGAAATACATCATTTAAGTAAATAAATTTAAAACTATCTCTATTAAAAAATAAAGATTTTAAATTAACCATCTATTAGAAAAAACTCTTCAACTTTAGTTAATTTAAAATGGTAAAATGGATGAGTTATTGTGGAAACTGAAAGTATCTTAATGCTTAAATATAAAAGAGAGATTAGAGAGCTGAATAATGGCGATGTGACCAAAAGAGGAGCATTTCTTAACAAATGGCAATGAATCATTGAATCCTTTCATTTGTGGCTTTGCTAAGCATCATGGTTCCTCGATTACTTAGAAAAACATTGACGGATGAATGGATTGTTGGGAATTCATCCTGTAATTAATAGTTAAATCCATATATTAAGTAATGAAATAGTAATAATTATATAAAAGTATAAAATATGGCTAGATTAATCAAACCTTATAAATTTCTCTTAACAATTTAATGGTTATGACAAATTGTTAGATGAAAATCATAATATATAAATATAAAATTAATTAATTAGAGAATTAATACTAAACTAAAAGTATCTAATTCAAATTAAATAAAAATTACAATACTTGTATTTATTGTCAACATATTAAAAAAAATAAATATATCACATTCAATGTAGCTTGTAAAAAATTAAATTGGATAAAATTAAATTAGATTTAATTAAAAGAAAATAAAAACTTCATAGACTATATTAAATAAATTAAAAATTCGGGAAAATAGTAAAATGTCCATGACTTATTTAAAATAAAATAAATTTAGGTCGACGGATCCTCTATTTGTAGAAGGCTTACCGCCTCTCACTACATAATTCATTCATCTCATCTGTAGCCTATTCTTTATATGAATATCCGATGGGCAAACCGTTATTGGAACTTGAGTTAAGCCTAGTGGGATCAATATATGGTTAATTAACTTAATTTGATGATGTAGAATAGACAGAACAATCAATACTTGATGGTGATTTTTTTTTTTTTTTTTCAATTTTCTCTGATTACAAGATGTGCTCTGCGTTTATATGCAAGAAAGGATTTCATAGTTTTTGAACTTCTAGATACAACCTTAAGAATTATGAATGGGAACTGAACACCAGCCAGCCATAAAGCAACCAAAAGTCTCACCGCTCTCCTACTACTTCTATAACTGATTTCACCACACCATGATATGCAGTAGATATGACCTGATCATTTTTGCAGTTTTTTATTCACAAAGAAACCATATTTGACTGGGTCATTTAAAACTTGATGACTCTGTCCTCAAACCACGACCAAGCAGGGGAAAAAAGAGAAACAAAAAAAAAAAAAAAAAAAAAAAGAGAGAGAAACCCAGCAGGAAGATTTACAATTTACAGTGAGCGGCCTGCATATCATTATATACAGGTAATTGAAGGGCCTTCTAGCAAATCACAGCACCTTCTGATTTGAGTGATCAGATCACTTGCTGCTACTGAAGCTTTCACTTAAACAACAAAAAAAAAAAAAAAGTACCATTCCGCTTGCTTTCAATAATTGTTGTGGTGCTCTAGACTTGGGCATCTTCATTCTCCTGCAACAGAGGGATCTTCTGGTCTGAAGTATCATCCATTCTTTCAACATCACGCTCTTCTCGCAGTTCCTCTTCTCTTTTTTGCCCCCACATCACAGCATAGTACCCCGTTCCAGTTATAAATGTTCCTACTACACTGCAAAACGTTTTGTATCAATGAGATGAAAACTTTTGTACCTATAGGCTTTGCATATTTGCAGGAAATTAGAGAATTATGAAGCTGTCAACTTTTTAAGTGAATCCATTATTTATCAGAGTTCAAGTTTATGAAATTAACTTAATGTCACTTCGGGTTATAGTAGCTGAGAAATGTGGGAACCAAAAAAAAAAAAAAAAACAGAGAAAATGATATAATTACCTTCCATAATGAAGACTGTGAAGAAGCAGACACCATAGAATGTTGCAAAATCTATCCCAAATGGCTTGAACATGGACACATAAAAAGGGCCTTCATTCGTTTACATGCTAAATGAACGTTGCTACGGGTGATACTCCCAAAGACTCCCTATAAACGTTATTATTAATTGAATCTATTAGTCTTTATTAATTAATAGTTTGGTTTGAATTGGCAGAATTTCAGGATTTTGTTCTTACTGTCGCAACAATAAGTAGGAGCTCCAGGTCGAGTTTCAATTTGCAAGTATTTAGGTCTCTCTCCATAATTAAAGAGAAGACCAGACATTGGTTAGTCCCAGCTAAGCTGTAAAAAGATGCCACTTTTATCACTTGAGGATATTGTTCAACGGTTCCAAGCTGATCAAAAAGGAATTAAAAAAAAAAAAAGTTCTAGTGCTTGTGTGGTAAAAGAAAGGGAATGAAATTTTATTTGTGAACTGAAATTTTGTTTCTGAATAATATTCCATATTGAAATCGATAGGGAGGCAGCCGCAAGCAGAATCCCACCAAGAATCCAACGGTCTGGCGCCGAGAAGAAAATAAAATTTTTTGTACAACTTGAAGTTGGGTGGGCATAGAAAAAAGAGCATTTTCGTATAAACGGGCCTTTATATAGTTCTACTACAACTGCTCCTATGATTGAAATCAAGGTGCCATCACCTTGGCTTGGCTGCTGGAGCTTCTGCAATCGAGCCTTGTCATCCTGCGATTAATGAAATTTCAGCCAACTTTTTGAACAGCTGAAGATAAAAATATGAAGATGGCTTGCAGAAAATTAAGAACCTGAGAATGATGGAAAGCAAGAAGGAAATAAATGGAATTAGGAGACCCGTTGCACATACAACGATGGGTGAACTATAGCTTAGCCCAACGAATGCAAGGTTCTGAGATATTGCTATCCTACAAATCATCAACACCAAAAACAAGAGTCAATTTTCACTTTAAAGTTGGAACCAGGGATTTAAAAAGCAATCGCGGTTACGTTTTCGATCGCGTAGCATTTATTGCGTTTTCGGATATAACGAAGATAATTGCGGTCACTGCGGTCATCACGGTCGTGAAATTTTTTTTTTTTGCACAATTTATTATAAAATGTAATAATTATAATTATAATTATAAAAATTCTTATTCAATGATTTTTAAAATAGTTTATGACACTCTATGTTTTTTATTTTCTAAAAAAATTATTCATAATTTTATTTAGATTATAAAAAGTATTCATATTTGGTTTATCCATAAAATTTTTCTTGGCCAAGTTCATATTCAATATTAATTCTAGACAAATCATATATTAACAAAACATAATATGTTAAATACCAAGCATTTAATTTAATAAAATTACAAACTTAAAAATATAATAAATTCAAATTCCATCAACTACAATTATTGATACATATTTCAAATTTACCACATGGTAGAATGACGAGGAGGATCAGATTCTCTATCTTCACTTTGAGAGCTAAGTTGACTCCATCTCCATCCTTGAGACCTTTGTTCTTGATACATTTGAGGTGGAGGATATATTTGAGGATGATACATTTGTGGTGGAGAGTACATTTGTGGTAACTGATACATTTGAGGTGGAGGATATATTTGAAGAGGTGGAGGATACATTTGAGGTGGATAATAACCATATGGAGGTGGATAACCATGAGGAGGTTGAAAATTATGTTGTTCTGGTGGATAGTAATGTCTTTGAGTACTAACAGATGATTCACTATACTCAAAGTTACTAGAATTTGGTTTCTCACCTAAAGATGAAGAACCTCTAGAAATTTCATAGTGGTGCTTCTTTGCTTTTCCTTTTGATCGAGCTGTATGTGCACTTTGACCCTCACTAGATTCAGCAAATGGATTTTCTCTGTATTCTGCCATATTAATAAAAAGTTCACTAGTAGCAGCAAGCCCAAATTCTCCTCCAAGTGGGCTATAAGGTCGATTTGCATCCATATTATCACCAAATTTGCACCATCACCATCACCATCTCCATCACCATTTCCATCACCATCATCATCTGGACTTAAACCACCATCATCATCACTCTGACTTGGTGTTGGACTTGAACTTGAATGAGACATATTCCTCTCTTGAGATTGACGTGATCGTTCAACATTCATTTCATTATCAGAATTATCTGCAGGCAACCAATCAGAGTTTTGACCATCTAATAAAGGATTTTCTTTCTCTTGCAGCCATTCTGTTAGTGGATCATCATCTTCAAAAATATGGTCAAGGCTAATAGGATTAAAACTATTATTTATTACATTAATGCTCATTTTTTTCTAATGTCCCATCCTCAACCTCATACTATAATAGGTATATACAAGTTTCTAGAGTCTTGCAAACTTCAATCTGTTTCTTGCTTTGGTGTGAATATAGCTAAATGTGCTCCAATTACATTCACAATTTGATGCAGATGTTGTTTGACTAAGCACTTTGATTGTTAGTTTTTGTAATTCAGGAACACAAGTGCCATATATCATCCATCACTCAACTGTATAAAATTATTTAAATTAAATTTCAATGGGCTATACAATTAAATAATATAAATAAATTATAATTATTTAACTTACTATTTACTTGGATTCATTTGCTTCAAAGCTCTTTGTGCTTGTGGACTACCAAATGTTTCATGCTTGTCTCGAAATAATAATAACTACATCGATTGAAAATACAATAATAAATGAATAAATAAAAAATAATTTAATTTTTAATACATAAAACAAATGTTAAAGTTATAAAATAGTATTAAATACTAACCTGATTAATCATTCTGATTTGAGTATCTATCGAAGGTTCTAATCTTTCAATAACTGCTTTTATACCTTCTAATGTTTCCTTAAATACATTTACAGAATGTTCCACTCCAAATTGAAATTGTGGATTTAGATAGTAACCTAAACATAATTTATAACAATATTATATTAAAGTAATAAAAAATAAATATATAAGCAATTTAAGTATAAAAAATAAACATAGTTTTTAAATACCATCTATATTCTTGGTTTACTTACCAACTGAATGCAAGTCAGAGTGCATGAAACTCCATCTATTGTCAATAATCTTTTCATATTCAGCAGAATAACGACAAGTTTATTGAATTGCTTGTTTAGCTCTATCCACAGCCTTGTACATAAAGCCCATTGTTGATTTTCCATCACCATCCACAAAGCGCAACACTTTTACTAAAGGCTCATAAACTTTTATTATATCACCTGCTTTTTTCCAAAAATCTTTTCTCAAAATGATTTTTTTGACTTCATAAGCAGGTCCTGATTTTTGTTGTCCCCATTTTGAATCTTTAAATTCCTATATATTCATCAATAAATTTTTAGAGTAATATATTTTAAATTAATATTTTAAAACAATAATATCATAAAAAGATGCTAGATTTAAATAATTGTACTAATTACTAAGTACTAACCTTTGAATTGAATATCTCTCTCAAACTTTGCTTTTGCCTCATTATTTCTTCTAATTGTATGAAATGAGTGACAAATCGAGTAAGAGCAGGACGAAGTATTTGCTTCCCTTGTGTATATTTCTTCATCAAATTAACAGTCCAAATGTGATTGTATATAAAACAAGTCACTTTCTTTGCATCATCCAAAACTTTTGCCACATTTTTTTCCTCCCAATATCTTTAAGGCACAAGTCTAAACAATGAGCTGAACATGTTGTCCAATACAAAATGTTTTCTCTTCTCTATTAGTTTTTTTCCTACGGCCTTAAGTGCTGCCTCGTTATCAGTGACTATTTGAACAATGTATTTTTCTCCAATTTCTTCCACAACTTCATCAATAATCTGTAGTAAAAGTTTGTATCTCTACTACGAACACTTGAGACATTTATAGATTTCCACAAAATAGTCCCTTTACTACAGTAAACAAAAAAATTAATGATATGCATTTGATTCAAACTATTGGTCTAACCATTACACATCAAAGTGACACCCAATTCATTCCAATAAGCTTTTAATCCATTAACCCATTCATGAACTTATTGATACTCAGACTCTAAATACACATCTGAGACCTCATAAGGTGTTGGAAGTCTTACATGTTGGCCAACTTCTGCTGCCACAGAAATCAAATTATGCAACCATGGGGAATTTGCTAATTGAAAAGGAAATCGATCACATATCAAAAATTTTGATACTGATTCACCCATTTTTCTTCTTAATGTCTTTAGAAATGAATCATTTACTTTTGGTTGTCTTGAACTTTTACTTTTAATCAATTCAGGAATAGTTCCCCTTAATGAAAATTCAGACTCATTTGGAGTTGATTTCTTTGTTCTTTCTTCAAAATATTCAGCAACCGAACCATGAGAGCTTCGTTCTTCTTCATATATGTTATTCCAACCACTAGTTCTTTGTCTGAATTCTTGTCTTCTGTGCCACTAATGTTGTGATTGGATACTATCTCGCACGGCTTGTCTAGTAGCAATGTCTTCATCAATAAATCATTCATAATCATCTTCCCCTCTTAACTGTGATAAAAATTCATTTTTTCTTCTTTTGTTGTCAGCCTTTTTTGATTTGATTTCTTGAAGGAGTTTCATCATACTTTCTCTTACTATACCTATTAATAATATAGTTAAAAAAAAAAGAGAAAATTAGTTGCACATGCTTATGTAATTTTATAATTTTTATTAAGAAATTAACAATAATATTTTCAAAGAAATTAAAAAAACATAACATACCAGTAACGTTGGGGCATGGTGCAACATTGCCAGTTTTATGAGCAATGTGTTTGAAACGTGTTATTCCTCCTTTTACAACTTTACCACAAAGTTTACATGAAATATTTCCTCTTGTATTTGGCACAGGGGTTCCAAAATGTCAACCTATATCATCACTTGACGTGCCATCTACTCCTTTACTCGAAAATTCTTCACGTGGTGACATACTTACTATTTTGTATAAAAACAAAATAAATTTATATTTAGAAATATTAATATTACTTATTACATCATTAAAAATTGATTTTACGCTAAATTTTTTAATTTTTAGTTTTTAATCTTAAGAATATTATTAAATAACTTAATCTTTTTGATGCACTAATTGATATTAACTTTTTTATCACAAATAACTTCAAATAATTATATAATAAATACAATCTTCAATAATTACACAAAAATAATAAGAATTAATCTAATATCAAAAGAATTGACAACAATATAAATATCAAAACAACAAAAAAAAATTATTAAATTTCATATACAAAATTATAAATTAATATCTAACACAATCAAAATATAATATTTAATTTTAATTAATTTTTGTCTAACTTATATAAAAAAATTATCAATAATTTTCATCTACAATCTCTATGTATATCATATTAAATTATTAATCTCTTATTTTTTTTAATTATAAATCTTCAATCCCTCTAATTAGATTTTATCTAAAAAAAATTTCAAAAATTAAAAGTTTTCAAACTTATATTTTAATAAAATTTTCAAACCTATATTTTTTATTTTTTAGTTTTTAATCTTAATAAGAGTAATAGATCATAAAATGCTAAATTTGTTAAGTAACTTAATTTTTTTGATACAATAATTGATATAAAAATTTTTTTTATCACAAACAACTTTTAATAATTATATAATAAACACAATATTCAATAATTACACAAAAATAACAAGAATTAATAAAATATCAAAAGAATTTATAATAATATAAATATCAAAACAACAACAAAAATTAAAATTCATATACAAAATTATAAATTAATATATAACACAATCAAATTATAATATTTAATTTTAATTATTTTTCATCTAACTTATACAAAAAAATTTATCAAAATTTTTCATTTAAAATATCTATATATTATATTAATTATAAATTTTCAAAACCACTAATTAAATTTTATCTAAAAAATTTTCAAAAATTAATTATAAAACTAAATAAAAAAATTCAATCCCACCCTCCAAACACCCTACCACACCCAATCCCTCCCCACCCCCATCAATCACTCTCCACCTTACCTCCCAACATCCCACCACACCCAATCCCTCCTCACCTTCCTCGCAATGCCCCACCACACCCAATCCTCCCCACCCCATCCAATCTCTCGACGTGCCTAATATATCAAATTGTTTAATTCTTTCTAACAAACGGAGACCCTTCTAGAAACGCTCCATTTTTTTGTTCATCATCTTCTTCTTCTTGCATCTTACCTTATCTGACTTTCCAAAAAAATTTTTTTTTTCATCTCTCATTTTCTTTCACATCCCTTTATCACTACCACTTGCTGACTTATCTAATATCTACAGATATCTTATTCGTCTTTCAACTCTCACAAGATACAACAGATCATTTTACAAAAATTTTACAAAAAAAAAAAAGGTAATTTAATTTTTTTTTTCTTACCTTGTTTGATCTTGAATGTTGATTGAAAACTTGAGGTTGATTTCAATTTGAATGCCGAAAATGCCGTTTGAATGGTTGAAAGTTGAAAGTTGAAATAATTGATCTGTTTTCTAGCTCGTTTTAAAATTTCTTTTGATGATAAAGATATGAGATTGTGACTTGTAAGCTTTATTTTTTAAGTTGGCTTTTACTTTTACTTTTGCAGGTTTTTTGTTTTATTTTGCAGCCTCAAAATTTTATTTTTTTGTTAGAACTATTAGATTCGTGAGAAAAACGAAATAACGACAATAACGGTCTGTTATTGCCACTATTGCCCGTTACGCCGTTATTTTGCGACCGTTACTCTCCGTTTTTGCTGTGAATGAATTTTTCAACCGTTTTCTATCTATTAACAGTGGCGGAAGGTAGCGCTACCGCAATTTTGCGGCCGTTATTCCACTATCAAACCGTTATTTGAATCTTTGGTTGAAACAGAAAAGAGATATAGATGGAAGAGATAGAACAGACCCTGTTAAACCCAGGAAAAATATACGCACGAAAAGTGGGAAGGTGAAGAGCGACTGTTCTGTTCTGCAGTGAGAAAGAAACAAAGATAAAGAACTGGAATGGAAACAACGTGTCAAGAAATGAGGAGCAAGTGAAGATACACAAAGGGAAGGATAGAGGGGAGACACCTTTCCCGGTGAAAAAGAAAGGAAAAAGGGAGTAGCAGGAGAGAACCAATAGCATTGGTGTACACTACAAATAACCATGGCCGTTTTCGCCAATATCGTCAATGCTGTGGTGCAACCCTCCATTAACACCATCACCTTAGACGGCACTACTTCACCCATTCCCTCTTTTGGATGATATATCAAAACAAACAGCAACAAGAGGTAGAGAGTTCACCAAGTAATGAAAAAACCTGTCACGAAGCAGGCTTGTTAAGTTGTTCTCCCTCTCTTTGTTTGGCGGCCTGCTTGCGTGTGTGGGGTATTTATAAAGAACGAAAGAGGCTTTCTTTTGTGAGGAGAAGACAGTGAGAGTAGCCCTTCAAATATGGGTGAAGCTACATGGGAATGAAAAAGCGACTTGGTTGCCTGACTCCTGATCCAAGCATCCAGGGAGATACTGACGTGAGATTCATACGTTAATGTACAACTAAAACTTTGGTTTCGGTTATAGTTTTAATAATTAAAATTTTATTATTTATCCAGAGATATATATATATATATATATATATATTTTTGTGTGTTTTAGTTGCGGATAGCACTAAAGGTGATTTTTAAGTCGTTTAAGGAATGATTTATACCATTAGTTAGAAAGTATGATTAAGGGGTGGTGATTTGACGATCAAGTCAATCAAGTGCTTTAAAAGGAAAAAAGTGAATTACAGAGATTGCTAAGAAAGCTTAAAGGCGAGAGGTTTAAAAGTGCCCCATGTATAACACCTGTAAAACTTTAAATTTTTAAAAAAGTAATATTTGACAATTATTTGGAAATGAAAAAAAAGCAATTTACTTTATTTAATTTTTTTAAATTACATAATATTCTTAAATATTTAATAAAAATCAAAATTCGACATTCTAATGTTATTAAAATAATAATAATAAGTATATTAAATATGGCTATGTATTTATTAAGCCAATATAAACCTTCTAATATTTTACTCACACGATTCTTTTGATACTAATAATATATATATATATATATATATATATATATATATATATATAAAACAAATGCTCTACCCATGCATAGCATGGGCTTAAAACTAGTTAAATATTAATGCTCCAAACCATAATTAATAAAACAAAATTCTTAATACGCTGGTTTCGTTTCGATTAAATAACTTGGCTACATGTTTTCATTTATTTATGTATTGTTTTTACATTGATTAAGGGATAGAGATTTGGATGTTTTCATTTAATTTGGCTTCAATACTTTATTACACCAATGTTTTTTGAGCAAAGGTTTAATAGTTAACAATGGGTCATAATCTAAAATGTTTTTGATTTCATGGGGGTTGGAGTTGTGGTCGACATTGACAATGGCCCTACCTTAAAGCATTATAATACTAAGCATACTGGACAACTCACTTGCATAAAAATAACAGGGGACCTAACCATCCCTTCCAAATCTTTATCATTTTTCCTAGAGGCCATGGGTGAGCATCGGGTGCTTAGGACCCACCTGAAGAGGGTCAAAAATGATTAAAGAAGGCTAATGGAAGAAATAAATACATTTTTGCTACAACTCAAAACCTCTTATCATTTCAGTATTTCATTAGCTAATTTATGGTTGATAACAGAATTTAATCCTGATTTACTTATCAAGGAAGTTACTTGCCTATTGTTATTGATAGAATGTTAAACTTTTAATTATAATTATCAAAATTCAAATCCTGATAACTTCAAGTATTAAAAAAATTGTATTATATATTTGAATGGATCGCACCCTCATCATTATTTTATATGCGAAGAGAGGCTAGCTAATCCATTTCCAGTCCGCCATACATCACAAACACTGAAACTTTCTTCGTCTCCCTAATCAACCGAGTGCTGTAATTGCAATGTATTACCTAGGTATTGGAAGAAGAGAGAAATAGTAACGAATGGGTTGTTTTAAGATGCAGTGCACTTCCCCTAATGTGTTTATGCAAGATTAGTATTTTCTGCACAACCCTGGTAAGTCCTAATTACAACTGAACTTCTACGCAATGCTCACATCCATATTCGTGCCTCCCATATCCATCACCCAGTATTACACCAGAAAGAAATGTTTATGCAGTCACATTGTTTCTATTCAACTTTTTCCTCCCTTCAGGTGCAGGCTAAACAATTATAATACTAACAAATACGTCAAAAATGACATATGGGCAAATTCTCAAGGATTTGCACAACTCATACTAGGAGAGAAAAACTAAAAAAGAAAAGGAAATCATACAGATTATCAACTCGTTGACAGATAAATTATAATTCAAAATATGACAGAATAAAAAGTGTGCTTCAATGGTTTCAAAGGATAAAAGCAATGTACTAAAGATGTCTTCTCATACACGGGAGGCACCCGATATTATTTGAAATAACCCTATATATTGTCTCCTGACCTATAAATTAGGAGGAAAAAGAGAAAAGCACTGTGTATTAGAATGCAGCAGGGGACAACAGATAGCTATGGCTAATTCAAACCAACCATCAATACCAACTTGATGTAATGTATGCCGGTAATACTATATATATGTGAGTGACAAAAAAAGAAATTATAATTAAATATGGATATTTTCATAACCTTGAGATAAATTTTAAATAATGACAGAAGTCAGTTACCATAACGATCAATGCTACCAGCTTAATTAATTCTACGCTAATCCAAACTGTATGAGAATGGCTTGTCAACTCTTTTTAAACCTTCAAAGCAATCCTATATATACACCAGTTGTACTGCAATGAAGTCTGGATATGCCCTGCACTATAACTATGAGATTAAGAACTAATGTGAAAGGTAAATGTGAATATCCAAAAAGATGCCAAAAAAAAAAAAAAAAATCCTAGGTCTTTATTACCAAAATGATTGACTTCATATTATAGAACAAAGAATAAATCCCTTTATTTGCTTATTTTATTGAATGATCTCTTCAAACTGAAGATTCCTACTATTCAATTCCTATAGCATGAACAAAGGCAGCTTGAGATATAGGCCAACCAATCCGGTGAGCTAGCTTGTAAAACAAACATGGTCTTTCTTAGGTCAATGGTTTCCTGTTTTATTTATGCTGAGGTTTGGGGGTGTTATCTAGAAAAGAATCCAAGCCTATAGTGAGTAGTGAGCTAAATCCCCAAAATTAGCTGAAGATGACATAATGGCACTGTTACATTTAAAATGAGATACCTGTTTTGATTGACTGTTCAAAAACTCCTATGTTTCTCCAGTTTTATTTGACAAGAGAGCGACATTTTGACTGCTTGATTCCAATGTCATCCCCAGAGTATGCTCATCTACCTTTGCTTCTTTCGCTTTTCCCCACATCACCGAGTAAAACCCAGCAACAATGACAATTGCTCCAACTAAACTGTCACATGTTTGAAATAAAATTGGTAATTTATGTCTTACTTTCTTTTATAAATAATGAGAGGGTGGACACAAGAAAGAACAACATGATAAATGAGAAATAAGCTTGAAATCCCATCTACATCCCACAGCTGAAAAGAGCTCTAAACAAAACCAAGACGTAAAGCAGCAGCAGCAACAACAGCAATCATAGTAATAACAATACAGACAGCAAAACTACTGCAATAACAAGTATAGCAAATGATGAATACATTACCTTCCAAGATAGAACGCATCCCCTGTGAAGATAACACCCATGACAACTGAAATGACAATTCCCAAAGGCTTGAACATGGCAACAAAAACAGGCCCTGTCCTATGCAGGCACCAGGTAGAAACCCCAAGTTGGAAGGCAGAACCAAACACAGCCTACATTTTCCCATGATAAAGCTCTTGATTAACTAGGTGAAAATTAGGCTAACTGTGCAGTACCCAACTGCTAAATTATACAGTATAGATTATTTTTAGACTCTAACCACTTACTGAGTATAAAACAGCAACCAATCTCACATAAGGTTTAAAGCTCCATGCACTCAGATCTCTTTCCATAACCAAACAGACTATTCCTGACTGAAGGGTCACAAAGAAGCAATAGTAGAAGACAACAACAAGCTCAGCTGGGAATTTCTTAAGGACTGATGCCTGAAAGATAAGGAATACAAATCATTTCCTTTCTCTTAAAGTAAGAAATCACAATGAAACTTGCTTCAACTTTACACACACATACAAAGAAGATGATTCAACCTGTACAATAATCCAGGCAGAAGCAAACACGCAATCAGCAGCAAGGAGAAATCCTCCAATGACCCAATTAGACTGCTGCATGAGAAGTTGATGAGGTGAGCTTGAATGTGAGGGTGCCATCAAAAGTGAGGGGCCTTTATAGAAAGTCACAATGAATGCCCCAACAATTGACACTATTGTTCCCAGTGATTTAACTTGGCTACTGCTACTTCTCAAATGCAGTTTTTCCATCCTGAAATCACCAAATGCAACAATTTAAATCTATCTACAACAACATATGTTTTACCCGTCTGCTACTGTTACACAACTGCACTTCACTACAATATTTTGTACATGACAAGTATGTAAATAGCCAATTCAGTTCATTCACTGCTCATGTATTGACATATAATTTTAGATAATAGAACAGGGAAAAGATTGGACAGGAGCAGGAATCTTAGCTGGATAACATCGATTTTAAAAGAAAGCAAACCATTCTTTTAAAGCATCTTTCATTTTCTTTCGTTTTTTTTTTTTTTTTTTTTTTTTGGAAAGTTGGGGATGACAACACGAAAAACCAACAAGAACCACAATCAACCTAAAATTTCTTCCAGATATCTACACCACATTTATCACCTGGATTCAATTTACACCAATAAGAATGCAATAACAATACCTAACACCAAGTCTAAGTTGACCTTGACAATTGTTGGCTAAAAGGAATACTGTATCAGTCCTTGGCTATCCAACAGGGTTTCAAAATGAGAATGAAAAGCAAGGAAAGCTGTCATAAGAAGGATCTCAGTTGTAAGCAGCTTATAAAGTGATGAATATCACTATTTGTGGCAAGGAGATTAAACACATTTGTAACTTAAATAAATTCCCATGTATGCCCTTTTGTACTAATAAGAGGCGCAGGCAACTTCCTAGGGACTGCAATCTGCTTCCTCTAAGCAACCATATTTCTTAACTACACAAGCAATCCCAAGAGGAATTATGAGGTATATAAACAAACAAAAAATGAAGGCTGCAGATAAATTACTTCAAACTATAGCTCCAACCATTGGCCCTGCTACATTGATTCCTTATATTTCTTTATCCACCTATACTTTTTTATCCTAAATCTAAATGAATTGAATGGCATTAGTTCCATGAAAAATCAACTTCCCTCAACACAAAGAGGGAAAAAAGAGACAGGAAATGGACAACAAAAGATGATAATAATCGAGAGTTATCAGATTAAGCAGTTACAAACAAAACAGTAGGACAGGAGAAAATAACCTGAAAGCAACGGCAAGTATGAAGGTGAGACCTGGGATGAGGTTAAGCATGGCAGTCGCAAGAGTAGGCGAGCTATAATATATCCCAGCATACCCAAAAATCTGGGCAAAGCAACTGCATACAAGTAAAATATCAATGAAATCCTCAAACCCTAGACATTTAATACAATCCAATATTCGTGCATGCACCAAGGAGATTAAAAAGAAACAAGAATTCATTCAACTAAATAAAACAAAAAGAAGAAGCACATCATGATTTTCATTTATCTTACATACCCAAGAAGGCCAAGCAAGAAAAACCAACAGAGAATAGAGGAAGAGAGTGGAGGACGCCCTGATCTGCTTTGCAAATAGAAATCAAACGAAATGGTGTTATGGGTATTACAGAGCGAGAGAGAAAGCGGGAAGGGAAGGGAAGGATACCTGTGGAAGAGAAAAGAAGAAGGGAGGAGAATAAGAGAGGCAAGAGCATTGGAATAAAAGACAAAGATGATGTTGGACATCCCATGGGACATGGCTGCTTTGCCCATTATCATTAGTCCAACTTGAGCACACTCTGCCATTACCATGCCCACCATAGGCAAAGCAATCTCCTTTCCCATTCTCCGATTCTCTTTCTCTTTGTTCAGAACGAAATTCAGTTGGCGCTGCACTTCTGTCTTCCGGGTCTTTGGTCGTTTTGACGTAACTGGACTTTGGAGTCAAGTTATTATGCTAGAAGGCAAGCGACTTGTCCAATTCGCTGCTGACATAGCTCCTTTCGTCATTGCCTCTCATTTTTATTTGTTTTTCATTGCCAGTCCATTTGCCCGTGATTAAGAGAGTAATACATAGAATCGATATAGCATTAAATTCGAATTTAAATTTGATTTAAAATTGAAATTTAAAATTTGTATTGAATTTGATCAAATTTTATTTTTTTAATCTGAGCTTAATTCGAAATAAAAATCGAATTACTTGAGTTCACTCGACTAAGCAATTTGATTTGAAATTGAAGTTCGAAACTTGAATTAAACTTAATCAAATTTTATTTTTTAGCTCGAGCTTAACTCGAAATAAAAAATCGAATTACTTAAGCTCGCTGGATCAACCTCGATTAACATGTAAAAATAATTTTGATTTTTATATTTGATAAAAGCTCGATTATTTGTACTCGAGCTAAAATTTGAGTTCGAAATATTTTATTAATTAAAATAAGAAAAATATATTTAAATATTAAAATTCGATTAGACTCGTCAGCTATTTGAGCTTAATATAAGAATGTTCAAGCTTGACTTGATCGATAAGTCAAGTTATTCGAGTTTAAACTCAACTCGATAATAATCTAGTCAAATTTAAATTTTATTCGAATTGAACTCGAATAATTTATAAATATTAATGTATTATTTACACATTTACTAATGACAAAAAACATTCAGGTGATAATGGTTGAAGGAAGGAGATTATTTTTAATAGTCTTATATCTGCATTTTTAACCACACATTGGACACCTATAATATTGGACATGTAGTAAATTTTTTTTTAGCCACTCAATCAAAGAATAGTTTATTTCATATGTAATCCTTTACATCGTGTACAAGCTTATATTTATTTTCACACAGTCCCTTCATAGTGAAACAAAACTAAATCCTAAGTATTTTTTGAGTAATCCCAGAAACAAACAGCTCTAAATACTTAGTGTTACCTATCCTTCAGTTTAACAGAGTAGTGCTAGCAAACCATCCTTACTTGGAATGCTCACCGACGAAAAAGGGGTTTGGTTAACCCAATTTGACAAGCTTATTTTCCTCTTGAATTGGTGTGCAATCTAATTTGTTGCTGCTTTTGCAATCCCGTTGATCCAATTAACTTTGAATCCTTCAAACTTCCCTTTCATTCTTTCAATATCTTTCACAATTGGATCCTGTCTCAACAAGTATTTTCCTAAACCTCATATTGCTAGCCTGTATCACACCCTTTTTCACAACCAATGCTTCAACCTCTACCATATCATGTACTACTATTTCCTTCCCTTCTCTACCCACCAATTCTCCTTCATAGTTCTTTATAACCATTCTTATCCCAGTATTTTTACTTTTTTCATTGTAAGCTCCATCACAGTTTATCTTTCATTCTTTTCTTGGTTTCTGCCACTTTTCTTTCTCCATCTTATTTATTGTCTGTAATATCGTCTCTTTCTCCATTATGTTTGACCTTTTCCCAACTACTTTTTTTTTCTTTATCACTTCTGTTGGCTCTGGCTTTTTGTTTTGGATGATAACGTTACACCTCTCTTTACAAATTAACTAACAAGTATGAGCAATTATCATCTCTAGTCTTTTTCTTTCCTCCTACCCCATCTATTTATTTTCAAAGAACCTCCCCAACCAAGAGTTAATTGTTTTTACTTTTTCCCTATCCACCTTATATCCTATATCAGCTCTAAACCACACAACCAATGTCCATTCACACAGAATCAAAAAGTGTTCAATGGTTTTAGGTTCTATATTGCAAATTTGATAAATAAGACTATTCTTTACCTTTCTCCTCCCTAGGTTTTAGGCTGTTGCAGCTGAATTGGTGTAGGCTTTCCACATAAAGTTTTGTATCTTAGGTGGAAAGGTAATTTCTAGATTGTCTTCCAAATCAAATACTTTATGGTATGAGAAGATGAAAGTTTGCATTCTTTTTTTTTCACTTCCTTCTTTTTTAGTACATGGTATCCAACTTTTACTAAGTATTCTCTATTTGCAGTACTCAGCCATATAATTATGTCCTTTCCCCCTTTCTTCGCATACAGGGATTGTTTCAATGGCTTTTACCTCATCTGCAGTTATTTTTTCTTTGATGGCATCTAGTCTCCATCTTCTTTTTTCTCTATCACTAATCTCTGATACTCTTATGGGCAATCTCATTCTTTGTATTTATTCTTCATCAGGTTGCTTTAACACAATTCTAGGTATCCACTTATCCCTCTAAATATTCACATCTTTTTTTCCCATCACTTGTCAAGTTATGTATTCCTTCAAAACCTCATTTCCTTCTGACAAACTCACCAATATCCAAGACATTTTTGCTTTTTTTTTTGCCTCCATCAACGAACATTTTGGAAAGTATATTCCTTTTATGACTTTTACCCATAATGCATCATAATCAACCATTATTCTCTAACAGTGCTTAGCCAATAGAGCTTTATTCATTGTACTCAAATCTTTGAATCCCATTCTTCCATTTCTTTTTCTTATTTAATATTTGGCTAATTTATCCAATGAATCTTATTCTTGTCTTGCTACTGCCCCACTAAAAATTTGCTATAGCTGCATTTACTTCTTCACTTGCTTTTTTTGGTAGTTTAAAGTAATGTATTGTATAGATTAGAATGGTACTTACTACAACAGTTATTAACACTTATCTTCTTCCTTGAGATAAAAGCTCTTCTTCCATGCTTTCATCTTTCCCACTATTTTATCCTTGATAAATCTCATTGCTTTTATTTTTGTCTTTCCCCAACATAAAGGAATCCCTAAATATGCCCCTAGATTTTCAACCTTTTGTATCTTCAACCTATCCACCATCTTTTGTTTGATCTATTATGGTATATTCGAGCTAAAGATTGTTGGAATTTACCTTAAATCTCATAATCTCACATAAAAAATTAGTGAGTTTTTTTTAGTTTATCTTGTATCCCACATCGAGAGTTTAGTAAAGGTATAAGTGGTTTCACCTTTATAAATAAGATATTTTGGTTTTGGTTTGGTAATCCCAGATAGTTAGTATTAAAAGAATAGCTATGAGTAGGCTATTAAAATGGTGTAATTGAGTTTTGGGTTAAGTTTTGAGTAAGAAGTTTTTGGAGACTTTTCTCATTCTAAAAGTCTCACAATTGTAAAGATTTATTTGATAGTGGATTAGGTTTGGAGTAGGCAATTTTGAGTTGGGCCAAACAAATATATTTATATGTTCTTATTCTTGATTTAAGTTTGCTATTTTGCATGTGAGTTCTGCATGTGTGTGTTGATTTTTTCAACAAGTAGTATCAGAGCTGTGTTGATTTTCTAGCAAGTGGTATCAAAGCTGTGGTAATCTCTAACAAGTGGTATCAGAGCGAGGTTCGAGGTTTAAGGTTCATAGGCCCAAGAGATCTGAAGCAGTGTTTAAAGATGTCTGAAGAATGTATGTATAGTATGCCTATGCTTAAGTTTGAGATTTCATTATTTTATGAAAAAAGTAATTTTATGTTATGACAAAGTATGATTCAAGATCTATTAGTACAATAAGGGTTGGATCAGGCATTAAAAAGTAATAAGCTTGAGGAAATATCTGATGATAATTGGAATAAAATTCAGAAAAAAGTCTAAGTACTATTAGATTGACGCTAGCTCTAAAAGTAAAGTACAGTGTGTTGACTGAGAGTACTTTGAGAGTTTGTGGAATAAGCTTGAGGGTATTTATGCTTTGAAGTTATTAATTAACAGATTATGTTTGAAAATGAATTTGTATTATCTAAAGATAAAAGAAGGTACGAGTTTTCATAATCACCTGAATAAGTTTAATAGATTGGTTTCTCAATTGTTGGTAATTTCTGTTGATGAGTTAAAAGATAAAGAGAAGGCTTTAATTTTTTTGTCATTTTTATCCAAATCTTATAGGCCTTTAGTTCAGACTATGTTGGTGGTTATGTCTACTTTGAGGTTAGATGATGTGATTGCCTTGTTACGTGAGAATGAAAGGTTTATGAGAGCATAGAACTAATCACCTAGGGGGAGTACACTAGCTATAGAGGGTTTTGATCGAGGGGAGGACTCAAAAGAGAATTGATGGATCAAGAAAGAGATTCAAGTCAAGAGATAGAGATTATAGTGATATAGAATATTATTATTATGGTGAAAAAAGGCATATCCAAGTGCGCTGTAGAAAGCTAAGAAGGGATGTGGCTACTTTCAAAAGAGCAAATGATGAGAACAAATCGGATGAAGAAAAAAGTGATATTGCTACTGTTGTATTTGATGATGATGATGTTGTTTTGATGACTTGTGTAGATGAGACTTAGATTTTGAAAGGTGATAAAGGTTGAGTTTTAGATTCTGTTGCTACAGTTCATATTTGCAATGATAGAAATTACTTTGTAAAGTTGGATGAGAATGAAAAGTATGGGAAAATTATGGTTCCTAATAATGAAAAGGTGTAGATTCAAGGCATTGAGAGTGTTTGCCTTAGATCTCACAATAGTGTTATTAGGACGCTTCATCATGTAAGGTATGTACCGAGTTGTAGCTACAATTTAATTACTTTGGGTGAGTTAACTTCTCGAGGGTACACATATTATGGTAGTAATGATTCATTGAAAGTATACAAGAATGATAGTGTAATTCTACAAGGGAATAGGATCAAAAATCACTTGTACATGCTTCATGGAGACTCAGTTGCTAGGATCCCTGTAATGAAAGAAAAGAAAAAAAGTAAGCGTGTCAGCTTTGTAGATATTGTTGAAGTGTTTGGAGATTTAAGTCAATGGAAGATTTGTTGAGATTTGCCTTGAATCTCATAATCCCACATCGAAAATTAGTGAGTTTTTTTAGTTTGTCTTGTATCCCACATAGGGAGTTTAGTAAAGGTGTAATGGGTTTTACCCTTATAAATAAGATGTTTTAGTTTTGGTTTGATAATCTCAGATAGTTAGACACTAAAAAATAGCTAGGAAAGTAGGTTATTAAAAGGGTGTAATTGAATTTTGGGTTAAGTTTTGAGTAAGGAGTTTTTAGAAACTTTTCTCATTCTAAAAGTCTCACAATTATAAAAATTTATTTGATAGTGAATTATGTTTGGAGTAGACCATTTTAAATTGGATCGAAATAAATATATTTATATGTTTTTATTCTTGATTTAAGCTTGCTATTTTACGTGTAAGTTTTATGTGTGCATGTTGATTTTTCTAGCAAATGATATCAGAACTGTGTTGATTTCCTAACAAAGATAAGGTTGGATTTGTTTAGGTTCATTTTCTGCTCTGAAACTTCACAATACCGGTTCATTGTGCATAAGAACTTATCAAGTCCTCCCTTGCAGCTTTTAGGAAAAAAAAAGCATCATCTGCAAACAAAATATGAGATAAAACTGGACAATCCTTACTTAACTTGACTCCTGTTAACTTTCTAGACTCTATGATTTACACTCCTAGATAGAACATCAATTACAAACAGCAAAAGGTAAGGGGAATCAGGATTCCCTTGCCTTAGACCTCTATATAGAATAATTGTGCTAGAAGGCTTTCCGTTGACAATAATCTTGTAGGAGACAAAAGAAACACACTCTATTATCCGATTTACCATTTTGAGTCAAAACCCATTTTATCATAATTGCCTTTAGAAAGTGCCATCCTACTTTGTCATATGCTTTATTCATATCCACCTTCACTGCCATAGCATACTTTTTCCCTTTCTTCTTCATTTTCATATAATGAAAGGCTTCATTTGCCACCAAAATATTGTCTTGGATCTGCCTTTTTTCCATAAATGCACTCTGGTTTTGTGTGATCAAACGTCCCATCAATGGCTTTAACCTATTCACCATCAGTTTTGCAATTATCTTATAGGAGAAATTGCAGCAGCCTATTGGTCTAAACTGAGCTACTTCTTTAAGGCTTTTCACCTTCAGAATTAGTACTATACTAGTTTTGTTTATTTCCCTCAACATGTGTCCCTTTTGGAAGAAACTCCTTACAGCCTTGATCACACTTTCCTTCACTATCTCTCAATACTTATGAAAAAATACCCCATCATACCCATTTGGTCCCGGTGCTTTCAACCCCCTAACCGATTTGCTGAGCATATAATTTCCTTATCATCCAACCTTGCTACTATCCCTTCATTTATTTACTTATTTACAAGTTGTGGAATCATTTCCATGATCTGCAGTTTTTTTAGTCACATATGGTGAACAACTCTTTATAGTAGGTATTAAGTTGCTATAGAATCTCTTCCTCATCCTTTACCCAACCTCCATCTTCTCCTTTTATCCTTAGGATGTTATTTTTGCTGCCTTCTCTGTTTGGTCTTTTAATGGAACAATTTTGTATTTTTATCCCCTTCTTTTAGTCACTTTACCCTTGGTCTTTGATACCAATACTTCTCCTTCCATTGCCACAAGCCATATATTTCCTTAGTCAGCTGTTCTACCCTTTTACAACACTGATCTGTCATATCTTTGTCCTGAATTTTAGCCACTCTCTTCATCATCTTTTCAATCTGCTTTTTGTTGGTCGAAAATGCTTTCCTACTCCATTCGATCAATAGTTTCTTGCACCTTTTCATTCTTTGCACTAGCTGAAACGCATGTGACCTCTCTATTTGTCTACTTCATCCTTTCCTAATCACCTGCCCGCATTTTTTTTTCAGTCAACTGAATCTCATATTTGAACATCCTTAGACTCCTCTTATCCACATAATTCAAGTAGACTACAACAGGTGAATGGTCAAACCCAATAATCGGCAAGTTAAACACATAAGTTCTTGGGAACACCTCAGTCCAATCCAAATTTACCAACACCCTATCAATTCTCTCCTTTATTAGCTGCTCATCTCTTTTATTCATCCATGTAAACCTTTGTCCCTGAAAATGGACATCCACCAATTTACAATTCTCAATCACTGTCTGAACCCTTTTATTTTCCTCTCGGCTCTTATCTTCCTCCTTCCTTATCGTAGTTGTACAGAAAATCATTAAACTTTCCTACAGACACCCATGGAACTTTAATGTTTCTAGACATGTCTTGAATCATCTTCCATACCCCTTGTCTTTCTTCAAACTTTAGAGGACCATATATCAGAAAAATCACACACTGACATCTTTGTTCTCTACTACACACCTCTATATCTATTAGATTCTTGCATTTTCCTTTAATATTCACCTTCAGTTCTTCCTTCCACTAAAGTGCCAATCCAACCACTAATTCCTTCTGGTTCTATATGGCACTTATTTTCGAACTTCACTTTCCTCTTCGCTACTTCTAGCTTCCTTCCCTTATTCTTTGTCTCCATAAAAGAAAGAAGCTGAGGATCATGCTTTTTTTTCAACTCCCAAAGAGCCTCCATTGTCAAGGCTGATCCTAAACCTTGATAGTTCCATGCTATAACTTTCATGGCCCTTTGGTAGCTATTAAGGGACATTCCAGCATCCTCTTTCTGTACCGTGTCGATCCAGCCCTTTTCATTTTCAATATACACCTACCATAAATCCTTATCCTTCTCTTCTCCCTTTTTATTCCTTCTCCTATTCTCCTCACTTTACTTTTCTTCCTTTTCCACCTTTCATTTTCCATTTTGCTACTCATTACATGTAATAGATTAAATATAATAAAAACAATGTTTTTAAAACAAAAAAATATAGTAGATTACTACAAATTTAGGATTTTGAATTTTTTTTTTATTTTCAAAAGTATTTCATTTTTTATATATGAAACGTAATTAATTAATTAAAATAGTAATAAATTAAATTAAATATTTTTAATATCAATGATGTTTCTCAATATGAAAATGTAATAATAAATATAATATTTATAATAGATTATGTTATAACAATTTTGAAGACCATTGGACGAAAATTTTAAAAAGTTTGAAAACAAGTAGAGTTGTCACTAATATTTTTTGTTAAGTGTGATTTGTTACTTAAAAAGTTTATCTTTTTAATAAAATAATAAACAAGTTTAAAGTTTTTCAAAAAGATATTTTAGTATACGAAAATAGAGTTAGGTTCGAAAGTCAGTTATACATTAAAAAAATTTAGCACCCTCACAATGTCCGTTTTAAAAGTAGTACCAATAGATCATATGTTATCATTTATATTGATAAAAAAATGTCTTAATTCCAATATTTAAAAAATGATTCCTTCAAATTTTATATTTTATGAAAAATCATTTTTTATCTTTTATTTAGGAATAAAATGAAAATTCTTAGTATCGAAACATTTTCTAATTCTCCAATATATAAGCAGAATTTCAAAAAATATTTCTTTCCTTTGGACTTCATATTAATTCCTCAAAATTTTAGCATAATATTCTTTTATAAAGAATAATTATTGAAAAGCCCTCAATATCTATGTAGGATTTCAAGAATTATTTTTATTTAGGAATATTAGTTTTTTCATTTTTTTTAAAACGAATTTTGTAAAAAGGCCACCATTTGTTAATTTTTTGAAAGAAATGAAATGCAAGCATGCATCATATGGAATAGATATATGACATAAGTGTAAATTAAATCCATGCAATAAATTAAATTTATCTAATACACGTTTAAATTTAATTCATTTTATTATCAAACAACCTTTTATTTTGGAATAAGATGAAATTTTTCAGTATTGAAACATTTTTTTACTCTTCAATGTCTAGGTACAATTTCAAAAAATATTTCTTTGCTTAGAATTCTCACAATATTCCTTTAAAATTAGTGTAATATTCCTCCATAAAATGTAATTATTGAAAAGTCCTCTAATATCTAGACAAGATACCAACAATTATTTTTATGTAAGAACATTAACCATTATTTGCATAAAAAATTAATTTTCAAAATTTATAAACCAACAATTTACATTATTATTTCAAGTCAAAGTGTAAGAAATAAGTAAATGATGTAAATACAAATAATTAACCAACTTGACCTATCTTACATGCATTTAACCTTATTATTATTATTATTATTATTATTATTATTATTATTATTATTATTATTATCTCCCATTCTAAAGAAAATCAAGGATGAAAGAAATTTTATTATATTTTATATTTATTTTTGTGAAAGAGAATTTCCTTTAGTTCCCCAATATTTAGGTAAATTTAAAAAAAAAATTATTTCTTCAAAACATTATTTGAATTCTCTTTAATATCTAGGTAGGGTCTCTAAAATCGTTTTTTTTTATGTTATTTTTTTTCCTAAAAGAATTTTTTTTTTTAATTTTTGCATCACTATTTCACATTTATTATCAATGCAAAAAATCATCCCATCATCGAGAGAAATTTTGAAAAGAAACCAAAACATGATTGTAAAACTAAATGGCTTGCATGAATGCATAATGAAATACTTGCCACATAGTAAATGTTAACAAAAGGATTCTCCAATAAATATTGTCTTATAAAACTTGAAATTACATCCATGAAGAGTTTTAACATCTATAGTTTCTAAAGGAAATCCTTGATCTGTCGATACTAGTCTTGCACCTCATCCAAAAAGTTTGGCAGATGTGGCCTTTGTTCTCCAATCAAAAACATTCCTGATTTCAATTATTTCACCATTTCCTCCATTTTTATTACTTTGTAGATGGCTTTACTAATTTGTTCAAACATATGCTTCAAATGTTCTTGTTTTGCCAATAACACTTGTCTCAATCTTTCACCTCAATCCCAAAACTAAGCATATACTTGAAGTTGCCTATATTCATCAATCAATTTTTCCATCGACATCTATTAGGGAGACAATTGTTCTCCTAATTCATTGACAGAAACTTGGAATGAGTCTTTCTTTCCTCCGACTTTATCACATTCCTTTTTTCAATTTTGTAACTCAATTTATGACTGCTTGATTTCTTTTTGGAGGTATCCTAGCTCAATAGTAATGGATGAAAATGTATGGCTTGAATTTTCAAACATTTCTTTCCACATGTCTAGCTCTTAACCAATCTTTTGGACCTCACCATTTTGTCTTTTCAAATCATTTTTTAATTTTTCCATCTCTTAGTGAAGTCTTTTATTTTCATTTTTCAATTCAGTCCTCTTTTCTTGGAGATTTTGTTTAGCAATTTTCATATCTAGCAAAGGATCTCATAGTATAAATTCAATTAGGCCATTAAAAATTTTAGTTGAAGGGAGCATAATGTCTTTGGCTCACCTAATGTGCCAAACAAAATATTCTTAAGTGATAATATCTATACGTCTCCCTTTGTATATCCAAATAGTTTGCTTCTAAGCTTTAGTGATATCCTCTATCTTATTCAGAATACCTACTTCAATATATAAAAATTCTAATTGGTTGAGCCCATGTGTCATTGGGATAAATTATTCATAAACTGATTGCCTTCACACCATTATTAGAACATAACTGACAGCACCCTATAAACCTAAAAGAGATACCTAAGGTTGATTCTTACAATTGAATAGTATCAAGTCATATGACATCCACTGTGCTCTCCAACCAACATCTTAACTTGTAAACTTGCATAAAGTTAAAATCTAGTCATTTTTTAACTTTGGCTTTAGTCATTTATTTTTGCGAAACTTTTGATAGGTATGTAAGTAGTGAAGTAAGGCTTACAAAATTTAGCATTTTAACTTTTGAAGTGGCTTCTCATCCAAATATACAACAATTGTAAACATCTGATGAAGCACCTATTACTTTTTCATCGATAATGATTCAAAGATCCAATAATTTCGACTAGAATTACTAGTGTCACATTTATCTAATGCTCCACTTGGTCAAAAAAATCTACAATTACGGCTTCAATGTGCCTTAAGAATTTAAAAAATATCACCATCCCATGAAAAGCTAATGCCATCATGCTCATACTCAATCATTTTCCATATATTCAATATGGTGGTCTCGTAAAAAATTTCAAGGTGTATAAGTACCTTCATTTTTTTACTTCACACATTTATCAACCTCTTGCACAATGACTTTCATTATATTGGCAAGCTTTTTACTATAGCTTGACTTTTTATTTTTTTAGTAGATCTTATTTGGGTTCGAATGACTGAGGAGAAACAAAACTGAATATTCCTTAATTATTGGTACCATATCCACTTCATTAAACACGAAGCATTAGTTCGAGGGATCTCAAAACTATACTATGGCTAGAACCAAATTACTATTGATAAACATTGAAAAAATTAATGCCAAATCTCTGTACTTATTATAAAAAGCCTCTTATTTTGCTTCACTCCAATGTTTCCAAATACTGGTCAACTCAGTGAAATCATTTTGTCTAAGATTGAGACAAATCATTTTTGAAAGAGTGGATACATGTTCTCTTAGTAAACAATCTCTCTCTTTACGTTGGGTGTCTTCAAATCTGACTTTTAAACTATCAAAAGTATCATACTGGATAGGTGCAATCATGGCTTATAATGAACTCTCTATGGATACAAGTGATCACCTCGTTGACAATTACGATGTAACAAATACCTACCTATATGAAGATCAATAAATGCAAATGCATGAAAATAAGATGAATCAAACAGAACAATGCAAATTATAATGTCAAATTTTATTGTTAAAAAGTGTTCTTTCATGTGTCCTAGTTTGGATCATAGCTCTACAAAATGGGTTGACATAGCTCTATCTTAAGGCATGTTTCTTAGGATTTTTATATGCTGGGCTTGAATATTAAATAGGTTAAAAGGCTTTTAGATTGTTCCTCATTGTCATCCATGCTGGATTAGCAAGGCACCTTAATCTTTACCTATTATAGATTACAAACAAAAAAGGTTTAATTTGAATGAAAACTTTTTCGCTAGCCTATATGAAGGTTATCACCTCATAAAGGTGATAGGTACTCTACTTCTTCTTAAGAAGGATTGAGCTCTAATCGAGTACTTATGCATACATATACACGTGTAGTGTGTTTGAAGGAACAAGTAATCATTTTACACCAACTTAAATATTTGATTTTTTCACAATAATTGTAAGTCAATAAAAATAATAATAACATTAGTAAAATAAGATGACTTGAAAGATTGAATAAAAACAAAAATAATAACAAATTAGACCATAAATAATTCCTAAGGCAATACAAAGTTACTCATTAGCTTAACTCTTTTGGCATGAGTCCCCAATGAAGTCATCAAGCTGTCATAACTTATCGATCCAGGGACTCAATCTCTAAATGTTAAATATCAAAAGTCACCACTAATCTTTTTTGTTGAGATATGATTGGCCACCAAGTTAAAATAAACCTTTTTAAAGAAATCCTAAGTTCAGTTAAGACTTCTTCGAAAAGATAAGTTTTGGTCTACATTGTAGAGCTAAATTTGAGAGTACAGTTACCCATAAGGAAGAATTAACACCTCTGCAACGTCCGTCTGAAGACGATACCAAATAACTTTGTGATGCACTAAATTAGTCTCTAATTAAATAGTCGTTTGTTTTGTTGTTGTTGTTGTTTTTTATTTATTTAATTTAATTATTTAAATATAAAAAAATTTTGTAAGATTTTTTTATCATTCTGGTAAAATCTTTAGAAATTTTTTCTCACTTCAAGAGTATTCAAGAAACTCATTTGTTTTTTTAAAGAGACTTCGTCGTCAGATTGATAAAAAATTTTATAAATTTTATTTAAAAATGCTTTAAAATTTTATTAAATTTTTTCTATTATAAAATTTTCATCATTTTAGCAAAATTTAAATATATTTTATTTTTTTATATATTTTTTAAAAAATTTCTTCTAAAGATCGCTTGTTCGTAATCTTTAGAATTTCATGAAGACTTTTTATTATTTTAAAAATGATTTAAGTCATAAATTATCCATCATTCTAGAATAATTTACACCAAAATGTTTTTATTTTATTTTATTTTTTAAAAAATTACCTGTTCGTAATTTTCTTTAGAATCCTATTATTGTTCTTATTTATTTTGATTTTGTAAATTTTATAACATTTATATTATTATTATTATTATTATTATTATTATTATTATTATTATTATTCTTTGTGAATTTGTTGTTTTATTTTATTTTATTTATTTTTTATTTATTTTTTGAATTTTTCATCATTCTGGTAGAATTCAGAAATAATCTTCTGTAGAAAATTACTCGTTTCTAATTTTTTAGATTTTTTATTGTTATTTTTTTATCTTTTTTATTTTTGTTTTGCTTTAAAATAAATATTTTTAAAATTTTCTTATAAATTTGCCTTCATTCTGGTAAAAAATAAAAAACTTTCTTTTATAAGTTACACGTTCGCAACTATTTGAAAATCTATTGTTATTTTTTTTTAATTTATTTATTTATATTTTATATATTCCTTTTATAATTATTTTTTTAAATTTCTCAAAATTGAATTTTCTTAAAGTTTGTTAAATTTTAGGGTAGAATTATGTAAATAAATTTTAGTTTAAATATTTTTATTTTATAAATATTTTATATTTCAATAAATTTAATTTTTTATTTTTTATTTTATAAATATAAAACATAAAAAAATAAAAGAAAAAATTAAAAATAAAAAAAACAGCCAATCAATGGTCCAATGATGGTTCAGCCAGTCCAACGAATAGTTTTCTAGCGATTTTTCATGGTCCAAGGTTATTTATAAACTTTTTGATGGTCTGGTCCAATTTAGTTAGAGTGATCTAGGTCAGAGGAAAGATGAAAGTCATAGGCCAATTTGCGTAGATCCAGGGTCAAATTTGAGTCATGCATAAATACTCCTTAGGTTTGAAATGGCATCATTTTGATTTTTTTTTTCAGCACTATAAAAAGCCAAAATGTTTTTATTTCATTTTTTCTAGTTTCTTTCTCTTTAAGAGAGAGCTTTTTTCTCTAGGTGATTTTTGGCTACCACTTTTATTGAATTTTGGTGACTTCCCATTGCGTTAGTTGTCACCTTTTCACCATTGGCTGTCATTGTCGGTCACCAGAGAATTTAAAAGACTTACAAAAAAATCTTCCTAGCTTCCTAAATCCCGATCTGACCTTTTTTTTGCAAAAAAATGCTTTGAATAGTCTAGATTAAGGTTGAAAGTTTTGGCCAAATTTTTTTTGGATTTTTTTTCTGTTTGGTACTGTGGTTTTCGTTCTAGGGATTGATTTTTTTTTTTTTTTGGCGTTTTAGTAGGCTAGGAAAAAAATGTTTTTTATTGTTTTGGTTTTTCTAGGTTTTGACGAAGGGTTTTTTTTTTTTTTTGGTTTTTGACAATGCTTTCTTTTGTTTTTTCTAGGTACTCTCTGAGTTTTGTTTTTAGTTTTTTTTTTATTTTTTGCCGAGTTTTTTCTTCTTAGATAGGTTTTTTTTTTTTTACAAGAAATGAGCTCTATTTATAGAGTTTTCTAAAATTCAAATACCAAGTTTTCAACTGGTTAATGGACTTTGGTGTCTGGATTTCACACTACCAAGTTAGACTAACATGTCAGGACTGTTAGTGGTGGTGCGTTTGGTGCATTTAATACACGATGGCTTTTGGCCAAAAAAGACCAAAAAAAAAGAAAAATAATAATAACTATAAAAATAATAAAATAAAAAATTATATTTAGGATAAACCAAACAAAAATGAGTGTTTACAATTAGCAGAGGAAATGTTCATGAATTGGTTATAATCTAATGGTTACAGACAAATTGTTTTATTTTTTTTTTGTTTGATTGTTGACATTATTTTTGTATGATATGTTTAGTGTACTATTTATCTTCTACATTTGTTTTATATTTATTTTATATTTATTTTTTATTAAGTGTATGATATAGTTGATTATTCTTTATAATAATATTTGTTTTATTATAATGTTTATTTGTTTTTCTCCTTCTCTAATTATTGATTCATCTTCTTTAGTTTGGTTTGTGATATACATTTATTGTATGATATCTAAGTATATTATTAGGATATCAAAATATCATCATTTGCTACCAACATAAGAAGTACACCTAAAAAAAGAAAACAAACATCATCAATCGATAATCCCACATGGATAAAGACTAAAGATGCCATACTTTTTCAATGCCCATATGTTTCGACTCATGATAATATATGAAAAGCTAGCAATTAAGCATTTACAGTTGGCTACTTAGGACATTTAGAAAAGATTTTGGAGGTCAAAATTTTCTAAACACAATTGAAAGCAAACCCACACATTGAGTTAAAGGTGAAGTTACTGAAGAAACAATATCATGCTATTTGTGGTATGGTAGTCAAAGCAAGTGGATTTAGCTAAAACGATAAGAACAAATGTGTAATTGTTGACAAAAAAATTTTTAATGAATGGGTACGGGTAAGTAGTTAACAAGAATGTAGAAGTTACTTTAGTTGTTGATTTCTTAATTTGTATAATTTAACTTTTGCATAGACTCACCCCCATATTGAAGGGTTAAGGAACAAACCTTTGCTTCACTTTGATGACTTTGTCAAGATTTTTTACCAAGGCAAAGCTATTGAAATAAGAGTTGAAATCGTAACTAATGCTATGGAATTATTTCATTCTATTGATAAAGCTGACTTTTAGTATAACAAGAATTAGACTGACACGATCAAAATAAAGAGAGATTTGAGGATGATGAAGTTAAAGATTTAGCTTGTGCGACAACCCCTACCACAAGTAAAACGTTGTCAGGTAAAAAGCATTATAGGAATTTTGATGGATTAGCTAAATTGGTGGAGCAAATATGTAATATTAGGGCTGCATATTGTCAGGTAGCGTAAGAAATCAAAGGCATTTCATCTTTTTTCAAGAAAAAGGTTGACGAAAATGATAAGTGGATGTCGCTTTTCAATGAAATCATGCAACAAGATGGATTCTTCCGAGATAAAATGCTTTTTGCTAGAGAGTATATATCAAGAGATACTCACAAAGTTCACTTTTTCTTTGCTTTATCAATTAAATTTTGAAAAAAGTACATACAAAAATAATTGAATGAATGTAATGTTTATTGACCATTATTTGACTTTATTCTTCCATGACACATGTAGTTGTTTTAAATTATAGATATTGTAAATAGTTTCAAATGTTGAGACATAAAATTGACATTTTAATTAAATTTTTATAATTATGTTTTTTAAATTATAGAGATCATCATTATCAAATTAATAAAAAATTAACAATTCAATTTAAAATTTGATAAACAAACAAAGACTGTGTTTTTAACATAAAAATGTCATCTTTATAGAAAAACATTAAGTTTTTATACAAAAAATGTCATGCTATTAGTTAACATGTTATTAATAGAGTGAGATAGATTACATTTATTAACATAAAAACATTATTTTTTACACAAATACTATGCATTTTAACAAAACAAGTCATGCTTGTTAATTGACATCAATTTCGACAAAGTTATGATAAATTAACAAACACTGTATTTTTTGACATAAAAACACAATCTTTGTTGTTAAAGATTGCATTTTTAACACTAAAATACCATCTATGCAAATCAAACGTATGTTGAATAATCTTATAAGCCACACATAAATGTTGTATAAATGAAAATTTTTGTACTTAAATTTGAAATTCTATATAAATTATATATTGAATTTACATCAACCAAAGAGGAAAAAAGCTCCTTGTCATCAATCTTCAATGTACAAATCTAGATATATAGTCACACAATTCATGACTCACTCCATCAATTTTCTCTTATGTGAATTGTTCCTTTCCAATCCACTAAAAATAATTGAATGAATGTAAATCAATATAAATGTCATAATTGTGTTCCATAGAGAAACATGTATCTATAATTTAAAATAATAATTAACCTTATATGGTATATTCATAAAATCGTTAATAACTATTTCTTTTATGAAACAGATGATATAATACTCATATTCTTGAGTTTTTGATTGATGAGGAACTTACAAATCATTATTTAATTGTCAAGTGCTTTTCACATTTGTGCAAACAATTAAAGAAAATAAAATAAGCAAACATATTGAAAATATAAACCACATAATTTTTTTTTTTATTACAAATAGTCAATCTCTTAAAACAACACCAAAAGGTAAATGTAAATATAATATTATACTTATAAATAAACTATAAACATAACAAAACTTATTTTACATAACTAAGATAAGTCTTTTTTTATTATATATTTAAGTTTTTGTGCAGGTTTCAGGTTATCTTTTTCTGAGTCAAAAAAGTAAATTGTATGGTTTGTGTATTTAATAACAACCAACTGCCAATAACCCCTGAATAAAGAGTATCGATTCCAATGTTAGAATGTAATGCTTTTAACAATTATCAAATCCGTATCAAACAATATAAAGTAATTAACAATGTATATAATGAACACGTACATAGGATTATAAAGTGTGAGAAAGTATTGAGACTTTTTTTCTATTGCACATGCCAAATCAAATGTATAGTGCTCTTGCCACTAGATATACAACTTGAGTTAATGAATCTATAGGTAACAGTCATCTTTCTCTCTTTTACACGTATGTAAAAGAAGTTACAATGAAATACAAATTAATTATAATACGAGTATACATTATATATTAAACAAATAATATATTATTTATATTTAAATAAATATAAGCTAACCTCATGTAAACTAAGATTTCTATACTAATATTTCCATCATTGAAAAAAATCTAATAATCTCCTCCTACCCAATCCACAAAGCTAATGGATAATTAAATATTCCATTTTTAATTTTCACATTTATTAGTGCTCCATCTACTAATTAATACTTCGCATAATGGAGAAGTGCATACATACTAGATTTTACAGGTGAAATTTAGCTGATCTCAATCTAAAAAACCTATTACATACATAATTCAAGTGTACTCATATAAAATCAAATCATAATGACAAAAAAAAAATACAATTAATTCAATTAGAACTATATTATCAGAGAAGACGATTGGTCAAAAACTTCATCGATAAATACATTCCTACATTGTCAATAAATGACTGACCCATTGTTTTAATTGCCATATTGCCAAATGTGCCTTAAATTCAAGAATTCATAAATTTTGTTGAGCTATTATAGATCTCAATTCAGCAATCTTGGATATGCAGAGTTTATGTTTTATTTTGAAATAATTTGTTAGACAAACATAGTTCACAACACCCCTAACATAGTTAGGTTTATCTTTAGAACTGAAAGCCAAGGTCAACACATCAATGCCATCATCAATTTTAATTTCATCAGATGTGCATCTCATAACTAACTCGACCTAAAACACAAGATACTTACGTAAGTTAATATGATATATTAACATATACAAATGGGGAAGTAACAAACGAGTTATATATGAACTTACCATTATCTTAACCATTTCTTCAATTGCTTCATCAATATACTCTTTAGTTTTTAATGCATGTACTTTTTCCAAACATCCTATCTTGATATTCCGTTACTTGATCCAAATGTTTCCTGCAACCATATAAAAATATAAGTTTGCAATTGCAATGTAAATGAATTTCAAATAACCTAACCAAGTGTATATTACACAATAAAAAATTTACAAGTTCATGCTTCACATTTTAATACCCTTTGTTTTATGCTCGATAGTTATACTTTTTCTTAGCCCTTATTTTTTATTAGGTTTCTTTTATTTTTTACGACAAAATAGGATAAAAATTATTGCATATTAAGAACACATGAAACAAACAATTCTAATAACAATTGCTCATCAATTATTTTTTATAAAAAAAGATTGCTATGCATACACTAAATTCATCTAATAACCGAGCTAAAACAAATTTTGTCCATTTTGCATCATTAATTACATCTGAATATATGGCTAAAGGATGAGCTAAAAGTTTAGAATTATCGACATTAGGTAATATATATTTCTGAGTCAATCTGCCTTTGAAGTATTTGAATTTCAAATTAACAGATTGCAATACAAACTTTTTATACTCAATTAGTACGTCAAATCATTTCAATAAAAAATAAAATAATACATTGGAACAAGGCAATGTAATTGCATTCCATAAGCAATAAACATCAATTAAGTAATAACTTTAGTTTGATTAGTATAACTTACCACATCAATTCCTAAAATGGTTCTTTTTATTTACTGGAATGTTCTTTCAACTATTGTAGTTAATGGATATTGTCTATCAGGTGAGACATCCAATATGGCTAGTCATCTTCGACCCATCACTTAATATAGACTAGGTATCAACATTAAACTCAATAGGCATTTTCTTCCCAATTTCTTGAAGCAACTTTGATTGTCCCCTAATTTTTCTTTTCTTCGAACATAATGTGTCAACTAAATTTTTTTTTCATGTTTAGTTGAGGTAGACATGTTGTGACACCCTAATCCCACATCGGGATAATCCAAGGTTCTGTTATGATATATTTGTAGAGACTTGCACCCAACTTGTGAGATATTATCCGGTTTGATTTAAAAATTTCATGATTTTATCCTACAAAAAGCGCTTCACAGGTTTAAGATTAAGCCTCTATTTATATGTTATAACAGAACCTTCATTACAAAGGATTATGTTTTTAGTGACTTTTTTTCATTTTTAGCGAAGTTTTTAAACACCATTAAAAGACTCACGGTGTTTGCCAAAAATGCCATTAAGAGTGTCGGCTATATCTGCGTTAAAAAAAATAACGACATTTTTTTCTAACAACACAGCTAACTTAGCGACATTTTAAAGCACAAATGCTGTTAAATTTAGCAATATTTGTATTAGAAACTTCGTTAAATTTAGTAGCATTTGTGTTTTAAAATGCTGCTAAATTCTGAATATAGTAGCATTTGTATCAAAAATACCACTAAATTTAATGGCATTTGTGCTTAAAAACACCACTAAATGCAAAAAATAATGGTGTTTACAACATAAAACACCACTAAATTTAGTGAAATTTTTTGATAAAATGTTGTTAAATTTGACATTTAGCAGTATTTTTAAGCACTAATATCGCTAAATTGAGAAATTTACTTTTTTTAATATTTATTATTATAATTAAATAAAAAATGTAAAAGAAATAAAAATGAACTTAAATTCATAAACTAAATATTATAAATATTTAAATATCTAAATATATAATTTGTTCCAATATGCATGTAACATAAAATTTAATACAATAACATTGTACTTTACCTTTGTTCTTCTCCTGTTCATCAACAGACTCCATAGGATGAGTAGTCACACTTGCTTTAAGTAGAGCCTACAATGCTCATTCCTCTTCTCTTGGCTTCCATTACTAAAGAGAACATTTCTTTAGGAACCTCAAAATCTGCTATTAGAAATGCATCACAGAATATTTCACTTATCTTCTCCATAACTTCATGTCCAAAAAGATGATGAACAATGCATATTCCGTCCTGATTGAAAATGTCACTAGGTAAGCTATAAAAAGTACCATAAAATTTGTAAATGCAAGATAAAATCAAGGAAGATATACAAGATCTCATTGTTACATACGTGCAAAAATAACAAAGAAATAGATTTAACTAAAGCAACAAACTAAGATATATTTTTTGACCAATGATCAAGATAAATGCACAAGACAAAATGATGTACACTCTCTTTCTAAGTGCATTTCATGAAAATGCCTATCACAATCATAGTTATTCCATTTTGAATATTTCATTATGAAATTGTTGGACTTGAAATGCAATGCCATATAATTTGAGGAAAGGAGAATATACGAAAAGCTAAAACATAGATCTTCAATCAAGTTCATGTTTGATTGCATTGGAAAAAGATAAAGATTATTTGATTCAATGAAGTTTATAAGATAAGCCATTTCAAATCATATTAGCTCATAAATAAATTCATAGAAAACAAATGGATTCAAATGCTTCATTCATTGTTTAATTAATTTTTTTGTATATTATCCACTTTCAATAATTAAACGAATGCCAATCCTTCAAAATAAAATAACCATGCAACAAAGTTTCAAAAGGAAAATACAAATTGTGTAAAGGATAAATCAATTATGCGGCACCTTAAACTTTTGGTACAATTGTATTTATAAAGATCAATGTTTTTTAGACTTAACAAGAGCAAAAACTGCATCATGGAATCATCAAAAAGTAATTGAAAAAATTATATAGGACCAATCCAAGTTGCTAGGTCTACAGCATGCATCTTTCAACTGCAAAGGCTTTATAATAAAACCCAGAATAGCAAATGGAAGCATTACAATGGCTTTCACCTAAAATGCAAAACGCTAATTTAAATGACTACAACTTGTTAGCTAGTTATCTTAGATTAACATATAGGCATAGTGTAGAGCATCATAAAATATGGACAATAGCAAAACTTGGCATATTTGAAATAAGGGTGGTTCTTTTATTCCTAAACTAGAAAGGAATTAAAGAGATCATTTTAGCAAATACCTATAAAAGAGTTAGAAAAGAAAACTTACTAGTCCATCATAAACACATCCGAGTGCATATCCAATTGGCATACACATGTAAAATATTGCTACCCATGCTATTTTCTAATACAAAAGCAGGATAAGAATAAGATTCAAGAGGATGACATCAATAGAAAAATTTTTGATTAAAAGAGATATAAACACTAAGGGCATGTTGCATATAACTCCCAAACCCAATAGTTAATAACAAGATGCTTGTGATCTGTAGATGTGACAAAATAATTAGATTGAACCCTAAAACTAAATTTTTTATAATGGGTCATACCAATGCAATTAACTTAATTTTATATAAGTTTTATCTGGAGCAAATGTGAACAATCCATGAGCTGAAAAGGAGTTCGTTATAACAATTAGGTTTGCCATTCCTTTTCAAGCTATGGTAAGCCATGTTGTTCTATTGTTTCTTCTAAATTAGGCATTTACTGTCAAGTAATCCCTTCAATCTAAAAGGAGAAAGACTTGATTGGAGACCATCATTTTCATAATTGAAAAACTTCTAGTGGTTGGATTTGAGGCTTTGAAAGTGACCTACCAAAAGGCAAAACTTTTTGGTAGGTCTATTTTTTAAAGACTCAAAAGTTATTATAAAGTACTTATTAAATCAATACAGCTTGCTTTTTTACTAGAATAGTGAAAACTTATTTTTTGCTTCTTTCAAACTAAACAAAATAAAAACATAATTAGAATCAAAGTCACTAGGGGTAAGATAACCCATTTAGAAATATAAAATGCAAAACATATGTTTCAAGTGAATTTGATTTCAATTAGCATTGTAATTCGAAACCGGCCATCAGTAGTATCCACAGCTTTGGGTACATTCTAAGAAAGTTTCCATATTTTAGTGCAGCTCTTTCTCAGAATTTGGCGAAATCCCCTCCAGATATGGTTTATAATTTAAATAAACCACCAGATACAGAATAATTAACAAGCTCTCTCCTCAAGATATTTCTTGCTGGAGATTTTGGAATAGAATTGATAAAAGCAACACGTCAAATTTTCTTGTATGGTGTAACTTGCAAGAAGATGAAAATCGAATCTAGCAACATGGCCTGATATTTAAAAAAAAAAAAAAAACTAATATTTCAATTGCAATTTTAGAAGTATGCCTATTTTGCAATAAAATCCATGACTTGAGCCTCAGTGATGCTACTTCCAAGGTTTCCACTACATAGGCCATGGGAATTTACCTTACTTCTTTTTCAAGGTACCTGTTTTCAAATATAACAAATTGATATGAAAATAATATATGCCACTATCATCACAACAGAATTACAATTCTGGAACATATGTACTCTTTAACTTTTTCACTCCTTAGAGCTAGAATGCTCCAAAAGTATTTGGCAAGAAAACCATGTTCTGAAATATTCAAATACAGGTACAAGTTTGTGTTTTTACTTGGAAAAATGTCATAGTTACAAATACAAAATTTAGCACACATCACCATTCACAAGAAACAAAAAAAGCTCAATACATGCGAAATCATAGTTGCATAAGCAATTTTAAGATGAGAATGAAGTAAATGTCCCAATTCAGCTGAAGGGACCTGCCATTTGGTTTGGATACAATGAGATTATTTTTTTCAAAAAATACTAAAGCAACACTATCAACTTCACGAGCAAGTCATTTATTTGATACGCTTTGTATTTGATCAATTCCTTCAATCTATTTACAATATAGAGAAGCCCCTCAAGTCAAAATAACAAATATCACCAGTTTTTAACCAACCTTTTGAATCCAAGGTTTCAGTAGTTGACTTTTCATTACTTACCTAACCTGCATTAACACTAAAAGCCTGAACTATGTAAAATGTCAAAGAGGAAATTATATGCCACTTTTGTTCATTTATTATGGAGTTTTTATTGTAATATGAAAACAAATGAATTTCCAAATTCATGTCCTTCTATTTCAATTCATCTATCCTACATATTCAAAATAAATTTAATGGCCTAGAGATCATTAACCAAGTTTGACAACCACACTTTATGGAGAAGCCTAACTTCCCATTATTAGCCAAGTGCTTTTTTTTTTTTAAGTTTTCATTCCCAAAATTGCATAATTCTAATAGTAGATTTACTCATTTGGACACTAAAATAAAGGTAAAAAGAGTATATACCCTTCATTACTATTGGCCCTTGCAACTATAGTTCTCCTTTCTGGCCGGATGGCAGGGCCTTTCCAGTTACATGATCAATAATCTAGGCCTCTATATTTTCAAAAAGACAGCCAACAAGAGAGAGGATGGAAGAAAAAATGATATTTGCGAAAAGCACTTTCATTTTTTTTAAAACCAAAATCAAAATTGAAAAAAAAAAGTAGAATAAAAAATCGATTCTTAAAGTAAGGAACATATTATATTTTGCAAAGGAAAAGGAAATGGCCTAGGTTTGCAAAAAAGAAAAAAGTTGGGAAAGGAAAGGAAATTGTAAAAAAGAAAAAAAGGATTTCAATTTTGGGGAAAATTTTAGCTATGTAATTTCTTTATAATAACGGCATTTACTTGAAAAAATGCCATTATTTGGTTCTTAATAATGGTGTTTCTTACTTAAAACACCACTAAATATGTTGTTAAATTTTAATTTATGGCATTTTTCATAAAAAAAATGCCACTAAATTTTTATGTTTATATTTAATTAATTTTTAGATTTTATTTTATGACATTTTAATAGTTAAACGCCGCTAAATTGTTTCTTTAGTGGCATTTAAAAGTACAAACACTAATATTCATATATTTAATGGCGTTTTGTTAAAAAATACCATGAGCTTTATAAAAACATAGAAGTTAGCGGTGTTTTCAAGTGAAACGCATCTAAAAAATGCCACTAATTTTTTATTTTCTTGTAATGCTTAGATTATTTTAATGTGAGATTGAGGTGTCACAAACTCTCCACGTTACAATTTGACATCCCCATCAAGTCCAATAAAAAATACACAGAAATGTTGGGCAAGCTTAACTCAAAGCACACACAGATCACAAAATCACACCAGACATTGAGACTTAGCTCCCGTTCGACTACTAACCTAGCTCTGATACTATTTTTGGAGACTCGCATCTAACTTATAAGGTATTATCCATTTTAACCCGAAAATCTCATGATTTTATCTTACAAAAGGTGCCTCATAGGTTTAAAATTTAAGCTTCTACTTATATATCATTATAAAACCTTAGATTATCCCAATGTGGGATTGGGGTATCACACATGTGTTTTTCAAAATCCATTATATCAATTTATCTCTACAAATAAATATGGAATGGAAAAAAAATAAAATAAGAACAATATTTGAATATCCTATTATTTACTTTGTTTAATAAAATAAGAACAATGAGAAATGATTTGTTAATTGAAATGATGATGACAACAACAATGGTGGCGGCAATGACAACGGCAACAATGGTGGCGATAACAACAGTGCAGCAACGACAATGATGGTGATTTAATAGTGTAGGGTTTAGGCTATAAAAAATATTGAGAGATGTCAAGAGACTCGTATACAGATTTGGGATAAAAGTTATAAAGAATATCAAACACTGTATTTATCATTTGATAAACATCATGCTTGTTAAATTAAATTTTTTTATGATTTGTCAAACACTACATTTTTAATGGTAGAAACGTCGTGTTTGTACATAGATTGCATTTGTAGTTTCAAAATGTTGTGCTTGTTTAATTGTTAAACATTGCATTTAAAATTCCATAAATGTTGTGTTTGATTAAACAACTGCATTTATAAAATCGAAACGTGATGCTTGTGTGCTTGTTTATAAACTAAAATGCAGTGCTTGATTCTTTATCAAACATTGCATAGTAATAAAAATGTCATGTTTCTTATTTATTATAGCGTTTATCTAATAAAAACATCATGCTTGTTTATTTGATTTTTTTTTATTTGTTGAAGATTGAATTTATTATGAAAAAAAAAAAATCGTCTTTGAACCTTATTATATATCTTTGTTTTTCATAATATACTACCTTATTTTTAACATAATAAAACATGGAAACTTTCTTTATTTTTGTTGTTTAATAATTGTCACATGTTTAATTTTAATAGCATAATTGGTAGTTCAAATGTTTGTCATGTGTTATTTATATACAATGAAGAACATTATAGTAAAAAACATTTATTACGTAATCTAACACTACACGAACTAAACATAAGAATCTAACATTCCCATGATGAAAAAAAAATCCCAAAAATTAACATTTTCCAAAGATATTTTTTCTCCCAAAATCTAAGATTTTTGCAAACTAAATACCCTCTGTGGCTGCAAGAGAATCCAATATTTTGATGCCTATGGATGGACGTAGATCGGTGAATTTAGACTATAATTCAAGCAGTTCTGGTATATGGATGGATGCAGATTGATACCAAAATTTTCAGCTTGTCTGCTTAGAAAAGAAGCAGAAGGAAATTCGGCTTTGTTTCATGGTCAAGTAACTTGCTCCCTGAGTTAATTTCAAGATGTTTCGTTGATTTGATGTAATGGTGGATTACTTATGCGCTCGTCCTGTTTGACTTTTTTACTGTCATACTTGCCTTTGATTAATTAGAAATTTAAATTTAAATCTTACTTATAAATTGTACAGAGGTTTAAGTAGTAAAAATTATCAACTTATAATTGCATAGCAACATTATATATGATGGTGACTCAAGATAGCATATTGAGTTCTTTCATGAGAAAAATTCAGCCTTTAACACAAGGAGATGTTTGCAGAAACTCTAACAAGCTATTTTTATATTTACAACCAATCAACGCAGGGATAGTTGCTAGAGTTGATTGGTTGGATTTACAATTATCTTTGTTTTGTTTTCTCGGATAATCGTATGTTATGTACATATATATATATATATATATTTATTTATTTATATTTTTTTACAGTAACTAAGAAGATTTCTTTGAATAAAAGCAGAATTACAATTTTGGGAGCTAACATATTCATTCTCCTACATGCCTAAAGCATATTTTATTTACTTTAATTTTATCTTTATTTGTTATTATTTGTTTAAAATTATGATGATCAATGTAAATAGTTAGGATTATTTAAATTTATTATTATTTATGTTATCATTTAAAAATAATAAAAATTTAATTAAGTTAAAAAATTAGATAAAATTAATTTATAAATTAATTTTAAAATTAAGTTTGTAAGTGTAAAAAATTCTTGACAAAAAAATCGTAGTTAGTGTTTAATCTAAAATGCTATTTTTTCTTTTGTGAGAAAGAGATGGAAAACAATCAACTTATTAAGCTTGAAGAAGTCATTGATGAACTATTGCAACTATCTATGAAAATGATATTTGGTTTGGATCAAACGGTTTCGTACTAAGTAGAAGATTTTATAGATGAGACAGAAAAAATCATGAAACCACATAATTCCAACAAAGGAAGGACAATTTTAACGATTCCATAGATGAGTTTTAAGAAGTTGTTGCACCATCTCAATTGCAATTGATATTTGACAACTTTACCATTGGTTGATAAGTCTTGAAAATTCGCCACCATGTTCTCAACCGCATCAGATATGAGAAGACTGATTAAAGGATCGCCTTGGAGTTTTGATAAATAGTTGCTTATGTTTAATGAATATGATGGGGGTTGAGATCGGAAGACTATGTCTTTTCCACCGGTTTGTTCTAGACAAGAGTGTACGGTTGCCTTTAGAATGATGAACCAAGCAAATGCTACAAGGATAGCTGGAAAGGTAGGAACCCTACATTCAATAGATGCAACATTAGAACATGGAGGATGGGCTCGTTTCTTGAGAATTAGGGTAGAATTGGACATAACAAAACCGTTGCGGAGGGCCGTCCTACTCACTAATGGTAATCGAGGAAAGGAAATATAGAGCAGCTTAGGCCGTGTAGAGGATGAATGTGAGGGAAGGAAGGGAGAGGGAGGTCAACCCACGGCAACAAGACATTATGGGTCATGGCTTCATGCTTCACCCCTAAAAAATAGACCATCTACGTGGGAGAATGGGCAGTCTGATAATAAGGGCCATGAAAAAGGCAGAGAAGCCAACAGCAATGGCAAACCTCCTATGACGATAGTCGGTGAACATGTTGCCCGGAAGTTGGATTTGGTAACTGCCCAAGGAAATTTGATCATGCACGAAACGCGGAACTCCGCCAATCAAGAGGGCGAATTTTCAGGGGATATTGAGAGGTTATTACGGGGAGGGAATCTCCACAATTTAAGTATTGAAATGGCAAGGTTTTACTTGCGGGGAGTTTTACCAAGATACATAATCAAGTAGCTGATGGATCGAGGCCCAGCAACAAAGGATTAAACGAGAGGGAATATGCACTCAAAGATAAAAGCCCAAACTCGTGTTTACAACCCAGCCACGAGGTACCATGCAGAAAAGTATATAATGATTTGATGGAACAGGTTCGGTCGAGCAAGGACAGCATGGATATGGCAGGAAGGGATGGACACGTACAAAGTTTGCATGGGAAAATTGAGGTAATTAATTCGATCGTAAGTCAAAGGATGAATGAGCAAGTATAAAGTTTGCACGGGGTAACCGAGGAAGCTAATTCGATCGTGAGTCGGGAAGAATCAGAAGACAAAGTCAAGCTCTAAATGGATGAAATTGGAGAGGCAAATAAAGGTGACACTATTGAATGTGCAAGTTGAAATGGGGAAAAGGAAACATGATATTAGTGAAACAGAAGACATGGACATGGATAGTGGCGTCAAAAGACACAAATGGGATAAGAATGAAGATAGTGTGGAATTTTGTAATGAAGCAGAGGCGACTGGTTCCCAGTTCTACCGAAAGCAATGAGGTATATAGCTTGAAATTGCTATGGGCTTGGGAACCCAAGCGGAATTTGTGACCTTCGGAATATTTTGAAGAAGGAAGGTCCCGAAGTGGTTTTTTTTTATCGGAAAGCATTTCAAATAAGGAAAAGATTGACAGAATACGTCGGTTTAGTGGAATGTTTGTAGTAGAAGCAATGAGGAAAAGTGGAGGTTTAGCTATTCTTTAGAGGGAGGAAATGATTGTGATAGTGTGAAGTTACTCTAAATATCATATTGATGTGAGGATAATGGATACTGAAGGTAAAGAATGGAGGATCATAGGGTTTTAAGGGGAACCAGCTACACAGAAGAGACATAATGCATGGGACATGCTTTGAAGAATTGGCCGAAATAACACTCATGCGTGGCTGCGTACGGGGACTTTAACGAGATTTTATGGGCTAGTGAGAAAGAGGGAGTACTAATACCAAAATGGCAAATTAAGGCTTGAACGGTTTTGGATGAAACGGAACTCCGCGACTTGGGATTTATAGGATCTAACTATACATGAGGACTAGGAAGATCGGTGGCAAACAAGATTGAAGAGAGATTGGACAGAGCTATTGCAAATAAAGGTTGGATGGAAAGCTTCTCGAATTTTCTGGTAAGGCACCTAACCTGTTCCACCTCGGGCCATTGTCTAATCATGGTCGACACATTAGGGGTAAAGCAATCAAAGAGGCTTTCGGCATCAAGAAGGAAAAAGTACTTTAAAGCTATATGGTTATCTAAGGCCGAAAAGGATACTGTGGTCTAAAGCTAAACGGGTGAAGGAAATATAGACTTGATCAATAAATTGCATAGGATACGTGATAAGCTAGGTGAATGGAGTAAAGATAAATTTCATGGTTTGAAAAGAAAGATTGATGGCATACGGGAAGAGATCCAATTGGTGCAACAAATGGCATTAAGCCAGAAAACTCTAATTAAAGAAAAAGAGCTTAAGTTGGAACTAAATGTGATGTTAGAGCATGAAGAAGTGTTATGGAAACAGAGATCAAGGGTTAATTGGTTGAAGGATGGTGATAGGAATACATGATTTCTCCATGAGTAGGCATCCCTGAGAAAAAAAGTGAACAGATTAAACAGTGTGGAATATGAAAATAGGTATGGCATGAAAGAGAGAACAAAGTGGCAGAACAGGCAGTTAGCTACTTTAATGATCTTTTCAAGTCTCAAGGACCACCTAACCTAGATCAGATCTTGAAAATATTTCTCCACATATCACAAATGAGATGAATGAATTTTTTCTATCAGAGCTCACCGCAATGGAAATCTGTTAACGGTTGAAGCAATTAGGTATGGCATCTCTACTACAACTTTCGTAACATGTTCTGCCATCTTATCAGTTTATGTAGCATGATAGATCTGTGTATTGTGATCCATGTTATTAGGCAAACAACTTTTCTAGTGGTTAAACAAACTTTTATATTTTTTAAGCCTATAAATTAATGAAATGAAGCTCATGATCTGAGAGAGCCAATTTATTGCAATTACAATATTAGTTTCTTTATTTTTTTCCCCTTGTTCTTTCTCTATTCTAGATCCTTCAATTGGTATCAGAGCTTCTATAAGGTCTTAGAAGGCCTGTAAGCAACTGAAATTGAGTGAAAAACCATCAAAAACTTACTAACCAGCTTTTGTCAATCTTAAATGGCCTCAAGTAGCTGCTCTTTACCTCTGCCTCTTATTTTTTCTGGTGAGAATTACCAAATATGGGTTGTTAAAATGAAATCCTATTTGACTGCTTTTGATTTGTGAGAAGTGATGAAAAATGAGAAGAAACCACCATAATTTCCTGTAAATCCAATAGTAATTTAAATGAAAAATTATAGTGAAGAAAAATCGAAGAGGTATAAGGCTAAAAGCTGTATTGAGTCTTCAGTTTCTAATGACATATTCATTAGAATCATTGTGAAACTGTAAAACAAGCTTGGGATATGCTTAAAGAAGAATTTTAGGTAATGACAAGATAAGACAAATGCAAGTGTTGAATCTTAGAAGAGAGGTTGAAGTCTTAAAGATGAATGAGTCTGAAAATATAAAAGAGTATAATAACAGACTCATAAAGATAGTAAACAAGATTAGATTACTTGGTGAAGAGCTGTCAAATAAATGAATTATAAAAAAGGTTCCTGTCAGCTTACCAGAGAGGTTTGAGTAGGGCTGTAAACGAGCCGAGTCGAGCCGAATAGTGAGAAGCTCGAGCTCGAGCTCGACTCACAACTCGGGGCTCGATACTCGACTCGAGCTCGATTCATGATCGAATTCGAGCTACTTGAGCTCGCTCGATTAAGCTCGATTAATATGTAAAAATAAGCTCGATTCGTATACTCGACAAGAGTTCAATTATTCATGCTCGAACTCGAACTCGGACTTAAAATATTTTATTAATTAAAATAATAAAAATATATTTAAATATAAAAGCTCGATTAGGCTCGCGAGCTACTCGAGTCAGATATAAGAATACTCGAATTTGACTCGATCGATAAATCAAGCTACTCGAGCTCGAGCTCGACTCGACAATAATCGAACCGAATTCGAGTTTTTTTCGAATCGAACCCGAGTAGCTTGCGAGTACTAATGTATCATTTACACCCCTAGGTTTGAGTAAAAAATTTCATCCCTTGAAGACTCTAAGGACTTGACCAAGATAACTCCAACAGAGTTGTTCAATACTTGGTAAGCTCAAGAGCAAATAATGACTATCAGATAAGAAAATTTAACAGAAGGTAAGCTGCAAATAGAAAGTAAAGGCAGGAAACAAGGAGATCGAAGAAATAAAGGTTCTGAAAATAATAGAAAGAAAGAAAAATTTTTATCTTGCTCTCACTGTAAAAAGATCACTCATTTAGAAAAATATTGCTGGTATAGACTTAACATACGATATAGATACTGTAAGCAGCTTGGTAACATAGAAAAGGTATGCAAAAATAAAAAACAGCAACAGCTAGATCAACAAGCCAGAGTTGCTGACAACCAATAATAGCTAAAAGAGTAAGTTTTTGTTATAACTTGCTATACAACCAGAATCTCTTCAAATGCATGGCTCATTGACAATGGATGGATACATTACATGGCATCTGATATCAACATGTTTAAAGAACAAGACAAGACCTATACCTCTAAAGTTAGAATAGGTAATGGTGATTTCATAGAAGCTAAAGAAAAAAGAGTAATGGCTGTTGAGATACCAACATGTACCAAATTCATTTCAGACGTGCTATTTGTACCTAAAATAGATCAAAACCTGTTAAATGTAGGACAGTTGCTAGAAAATAACTACTCTTTAGTTTTTAAAGATAAGGCATGCATAATTTATGATCCTACTAGCCATGAACTTTTTACTATTAACATGAAAGGAAAATATTTTTTCTTAAATTGGCATGAAGCAAACTTTTCTACACATGCTAGTTCACATGATAAATTTTTTTGTGGCATAAAATGATGGGACATTTCAACTACAATGCATTGAATATCATGTATAAAAATGATCTAGTAATAATCATGTCTACTGTTGAAGTCAGTGTTAGAGTGTGTGAAGTTTGTTAGCTACAAAAACAAAGTAAGTTATCATTTGCAATCAACAAAGCATGGAGAGCAACTGAAAAACTACAACTTGTTCATATTGATATTTGTGGTCCTATATGAACCTTATCCTTGAATGGCAGTAGATATTTCATTACTTTTATAAATGATTTTTACCATAATGTGTTAGATTTACTTCATGAAACAAAAGTCTAAAGTTGCAGATGTATTTTGAAAGTTTGGATTGAGAATCAATATGACTACAAAATCAAGATCATAAGATCAGATAATGGTACAGAATACACATATGATAGATTTAATGAGTTTTGTGAAGTTGCAAGAATTAAACACCAACTCACACAACTTACACTCCATAACAAAATGGAGTCAGTGAAATGAAGAATAAAATAGTCATGAAAATGGCAAAATGCATGCTATTTGAGAAAATTCTTCTCAAAAAGTTTTAGGTAGAGGCAGTCAATACCTCTGTCTACTTGCTCAACAAGCTGCCTACAAAAGCATTGAAGGAAAAACTTTGTTTGAAGCATGGTATGAAAGTAAACCATTAGTGTAGCATCTTAGAGTTTTTGGTAGCATTTGTTATGTGTTTGTTCCTGATATCAAAATGGACAAACTTGATCAGAAGAAGAAATATGTATTTTTCTAGGCTATAGCAACATCACCAAAGGCTATAGGACTTACAATCCACTTATAGGCAAGGTGATTGAAAGTAGAAACGTAAGATTTAATGAGCAAGTTGCTTGAAATTGAAAAAAATCAAAGGAAAAATGAGTCAAGCAAACTATTATAGACATGATAAGCTTTCAAGATCAAGAGGATTATATGTTTGAAAATGAAATCATTGATCATGAACTAATAAGAGGAATCAGTCCACTCATAAATATTTATCAAAGATCAAATGTTGCCATTCTTAAACCAACAAGCTTTGAAGAAGCTGTCAATTTTTCAAAGTGGAGGAATGCCATAAGGAGAAAATTCATATGATTGAGAAGAATCAAACTTGGATGCTTGCTAATAGACCAAGTAACAAAAACATCATTGGTGTTAAATGAATTTTCAGAACGAAGTTGAATGCTGATGGTTTCATCAACAACTTTAAACCTACATTGACAACTAAAGGCTACTCTCAATAGCTTGGTGTTGATTTGTTAGAGACATTTGCTCCAATTGCAAGGTTGGACACCATGTGGCTACTATTAGCCTTAGCAACTCAAAAAGTTAAAAAATATACCAACTTGATGTCAAATCTACCTTCTTGAATGGTTATCTTGTGGATGAGATTTACATTAAACAACCTAATGGTTTTGTTGCCAAAGGAGATAAGGGCAAAGTTTATTTACTCAAAAAGGTTTTGTATGGATTAAAACAAGCTCCAAGAGCTTAGAATTTCAGAATTGATGATCATTTGCTGAAGTTAAGATTCAAGAAAAACCTTAGTGAAGCAATATTGTACATTGAGGTTTTTAACAATAATGATATATTGATTGTTTCTTTGTATGTTGATGATCTTTTGGTGATAAGTAACAAATCAGCTCTTATGGAAGATTTTAAACTCTAAATGTATGAAGTTTTTAAGATAACAAATATGAGAAAAATGTCTTATTTTCTTGGAATGGAGATTTAACAAAACCAACAACAAATCTTCATTTGTAAAAAAAAATATGCAAATGAAATCCTAAATAAGTTTAGGATGAAAAATTGTAAACTAGTCAACGCCCCTTTGGCTCAAAATGAAAAACTCATTAAGGAAGATGGAGCTAACAAAGTTTATGGTTCTATTTATAGAAGCTTGGTTGGTTGCTTATTGTATTTGACAACAACAAGGCCAGACATCATGTATGCTGTAAATTTACTCTTTAGGTTCATGCAAAATCCTAGTGAGTTGCATTTTAAGGTTGTTAAGAGAGTGTTGAGATATGTCAAAGGAACCAATGAACTTGGAATTTGGTTCAAGAAGAATGAAAGTTCAAGACTAGTTGGATTCACAGACAGTGACCGAGCTGGCTTTCATGAAGACATGAAAAACACTTCAGGTTATGTGTTCTTCATTGGATTAAATGTGTTTAGCTGGAATTCAAAGAGACAAGGAACTATGGCTCAATCGACAGCAGAAGTAGAGTATATAGTTGTTGCAGCTGCTGTTAATCAAGCAATTCTCCTAAGAAAAATTCTGATGAATTTGAGTCAAAAGCAAGATGATCCAATAGAAATTTTTTGTGATAATCAATTAGCAATTGCAATGATCAAAAACCTTGCGTTTCATGGAAGAACTAAGCATATTAAGATCAAGTATCACTTTATTAAAGAAGTTGAAGCTGTAAATGAAGTGAAGCTGATGCATTGCAAGTCAGAAGATCAAATTGCAAATATTTTGACCAATGCCTTACCAAAGGCAAGGTTTGAAACATTAAGGAAAAGTCTTGGTTTTTCTAGTAGAAATGCCAAGGAAGAGTGTTAGTGGATGAAGCAACTAGGTATGGCTACTGCAACTTTTGCAACATATTTTTCTATCTTATCAATTTAGATAGCATGATGGATCTATGTATGGTGATCTATATTGTTAGGTAAACAACTTTTGTAGTAGTTAAACAAACTTTTGTATTTTTTAAGCCATAAATTAATGAAATGAAGTTCATGATCTGATAGAGCCAATTTACTACAATTAGCAGATTAGTTTCTTCATTTTCTCTTTGTTCTTTCTCTACTCTAGATCCTTCAAAATCCATGAAGCAGTCAAACAGATACACCAAACTAAAGCCCCGTGACCCGAGAGTATGCTCGTTTCATTTTATCATAAATTTTGGTAAACCGTAGGACTATATGTTATTACTTTCTATTTAGGCTTTCTCAATGGGAATGGCAGGTTGGATAATATAAATGATATCCGTATTGTATTAATTCCCAAAACCAGTAATCCCAGGAAAATGAAAAGTGTAGACCAATCAGCCTCTGTAATGTTCTATACAAAATCATTGCTAAAACTCTGGCTAATAGGTTAAAACTTGAATTGCCGGAGTGTATCAGTAAAAATCAAAGTGCTCTTGTCCTGAGTAGGCTAATCTCTGATTATGTTTTTATTGCTTATGAGCTTTTACACAGTATGAAGAAAAAAAATGAAGGCAGAAATGGGCGGGTTGTTTTTAAGTTAGATATGAGCAAAGCTTATGATCAGGTGGACTCTATGCTATCATGGGTAAATTAGGATTCAATGACAGATAGAGATCTCTTATCATGTGCTGTATTTCGTCTGTCACCTATAGGGTGGTTATTAATGGTACTGTGACTGAAACGATTTTCCCAGAGAAAGGCTTCCGCCGTGGGGATCCACTTTCACCTTACCTATTCTATACATGGAACTGGGGGAGATGGAACTGTTCAACAAAGCCCTTATTGCAAAACAAGGGTGGAGACTGATGCAGAGCACATCCTCATTAGCTCATCAAGTGCTCAAGGCCAAGTATTTCCCAAACAATAATTTTCTTGAAGCAGAGCTAGGGAGATCACCTACCTATACATGGAAAAGCATCCGGTTGGGGAAATCTGTCCTAAACATGGGATTGAGGTGGCGGGTAGGTAATGAGGAGCTCATAAAAGTTTGGTAAGACAAATGGATACCAAAAGGAAGCTGCTTGAGGCCGACTCCACAAACAACTTATACACCACGAGATGAATTGGTAAAGGATCTGTTTGACGTGAACGGGGTGCAATAGGATGATGACAAATTGGATTGGATGTTCCCAGCGGATATCACAAGAGAAATACGTGCCATACCTATTAGCTTGAATGGCCAACGGGATGTCATCGTATGGCATTATACTAAGATAGGGGAGTTCACTGTGAGAAGTGGATACCACATGCTGGTATCAAGGGAGTTCAACATGAATCAAGGAGGGGAAGAACCCGGAAACGTGGGAGAAAATGGAATGGGATTTTTTTGGAAACGGGTCTGGCATTTGTTGACACCAACCAAAATGAGATCGTTCATATGGAGATTGTGGCATGAGCTGTTACCAGTACGTAGGAAGCTCCCAAGATGTAACGAGGAAGTGGAGTTGGTCATACATGCAATCAGAGACTGTGTGCATGTCAAGGAGATTTGGAGCATTGCTCGACCAATGGTGACTGGCAGAACAACCAATTGGATAACATGAAACAGTGGTTGGCGGCTGAAAGCTTCAATAAGGAAGATTTTAGCAAATTTGCAATATTATGCTGGGCAGTTTGGGGAGCCAGGAATGAAGTAGCCAAGAACAACGTGACAAGAAATGCGCAAGCTACGGTGGCATTTGCACAGCAATACTGGGAAATATATTGCAGAGCTCAGGAACAGAATGTGGTGAATAAAATTAGAATTCCAGAGAAATGGCATGCTCTAATGGAGGGGTGGATTAAAATCAACTTTAATGGAGTTCTTGACAGGGTGGAAAATTGTGCAGGCATTGGGGTTATCGCAAGAAACCATCTGGGCAAATTGCGAGCAACTCTATGCATGATGGTAAATGGTATCAGAGATCCTAAAGTTATTGAAGGAATGGTTGGGGTAAGAGCAGCACAATTTGCATGCAGCCTTGGAATTAAGAAGGTAGTCCTAGAGGGGGACGCAGTTACAGTCATAACACAAATCTCCAAAGCCAAGAGACCCAGTCTATCTGTAATAGGGAATCTTGTGGAAGACACCACGTTCACAAATCTAGGCAATTATCCTTTTTTTTAACTAGGTTATCTTTTCTTTTTAATTGAGCTAGTTTGCAATAAATTTTTACATTTGATGGTGTTATCTGTTAAGTGCATGAATAGATAATTTTTATGTTTTATTTTACTATTTTTCGAAATTTCTTAATAATTTGTATGTTTATTAACAGTTTTTTACTAATTTTATTATGATAATGTAAAGGACTTTTTTTATTTTTCATAAAACGATATATTTAACAATTTAAAAAACATGTTTTATTATTTTAACGTTAAAATATTTTAAATTAAAAACCATATTTTTATTAAAATCGTACTTTGCTTATTGAATTGATTAAAAAGTAAGTAAATAAAGATGTAATGGCATAGTCTCCTCCAGAACTAGGTTTCTGTGAAAGGAATCCGAGTCTTGTCTAGTACAAGAGTTTCTTCCCTTGGGATCAACAACGAGCTTGGTCTTTAGGGGTGATCAGTGCAGTAAAGAGTTTTAGTTAGTCTTTTCGTAACAGTAGGGATTGTGCTTGGATTTGGATGAGTCAAGAAAGACGATTGGGATCAACTGTGGCAGAACCCGTCTTTCACGGAAGAAGAGAGGGTAAGGGTGGCGGCGGGTGATGTTTTTGACACAAAAGAATCAGGGGATGAATATAAATGGATGGTAGGTAAGATATACACAATGAGGCCCTTTAATAAAGATCCAATGATCAGCATCTTCAAAATTATCTAGAGGCTAACGAAAATGGATGAAATAGTGTGCCTTAAGGAGAATATTTTCTTGTTCAAATTCAACACAATGAATGATTGATAAAAAAAGAGTCATTGAAGGATCGCCATTGTCTTTGACAAACACCTCCTATTAATGGAAGAATTTATGGGGGTCTATGGCTTAATGAATATAGATTCAACACTATTCCCTTTTGGATTAGGGTTTATGACCTACCATTAAAAATAAGGACACAGAAGATTACGGAAAGCATAGGGAACAATATGGGCAAACTGATAGCAATTGATGGGTCGCTTGAAACTAGAGCCCGGGCTAGGTTTCTGAGACTAAGGGTAATGCTAAACATAACCAAGCCTTTGAGGAGAGCCATGAGGATTGGAGAAGGAAAGGGAAGGAAGGAGCTGTGGGGGAAATTAAAATATAAGAGATTGCCATCGTTCTGTTACAAGTGTAGAAGGTTGGGCCACATTGAAGTGGATTGTCAAGATGGGGATAACACACAAGGGTGTAAGGGGCAACAGCATGGTGAATGGATGAAGGCATCACCAGTGAAGGGAAACGGTTTCAGCTACGGGCCAGTTCGTTTTATGTGTAAAGCACGGTGGTTGGCAATCAACAGAATCCTTTAAAGGAAGGCGGTGCGACGTACCAAGAACGGGCCATCGTGGATGTGGAGATTGCAGGTGAGGAGGACCGGCCGATTTTGGAAACTGAGAAAATACGGGCTCAAATCATGCAAAATCACAATGTTAAAGGAAGGTTAGGAGAAGTGGATATGGAAGGAATAAAGGAACCTACCCAAGGAAAAGCATAGAATGTAAAAGGAAATACTCACCTGGATAAAGGATATCCAGGCAAGGAATCAGGGAAGATTAATGATTCTGACATGGGCAAAAATTGAAGCGAGTGGCAAGGCACACCCCATGCAACTTGATTGAGAAAACGAGTGAAATGCATGGCACGATATTGGAGGAAAGGGAACAGCTAACTATGATCGAAGGAGCAGTAAGATGGATAGAAAAAGAACAACAAACAAAGAATGACTCTGTACAGGAATGCAATAAAGGGATGGAGCAACAGGGAAATACTATGCAACATATAGCCCAAGGGGTGAAGGAAAAATGGAAAAAGATGGCAAGGTCTAATGAAGGGATCCAGAACATAGGTGGGGCAGAGCTGAGGAAAAGGAAATAGAATGAAGTAGAAAGTTATGATACAGAAAGGGCTTTGAAGATGGCAAGGATGAGTTCAGACGAAGGAGACTTCTAGGATGGAAATTATCAAATGACGGAGACTGGGTGCCAGTCCCGCCGACAACCATGAAATGCTTAGCATGGAACTGTCGTGGGTTTGGGAACCCACGAAGAGTTCGAGCCCTTCAACAGCTGTTGAAAAAAGAAGATCCCAATGTTATATTCCTTTACGAAACTTTGATATCAGTAGAGGCGATGGATCGGATTAAAAGGAAATTTATCATGGCTTCAAGACTGGATGTAAGTGCTATGGGTAGGAATGGGGACTGGCTATGTTATGGAGGGAAGGTATCACACTGAATTTTATTAGTCTTTCAAAAAACCACATTGAAATGAGGGTGGTGGATCAGGACAACAAGCAATGGAGGCTGACAGGTATCTATAGAGAACCGAATAACAATCTAAGACATGCAACATAGGCTTTCCTAAGACAACTAGCAGGAGCACCGCAAGAACCATGGTTGTGCTTTGGGTATTTTATTGAAATTTTATGAGACTCGGAAAAATGGGGCGGGGCTATGAGAGCAGCATGGCGGATGGATAATTTTCGAAATGCCATAGAGGATGTGGGGCTAGAGGACCGATGTTTTAAAGGCATCTGAAACACATAGGTGAGGGGGAGAACAATGCATAGTTTGATACGTGAAAGGCTTGACAGAGCTTTAGGAAGTAAGCAATGAAAAGATATGTTTCCAAGGTTTTCGGTTACTAATATGCCCATATCTGTTTCGGACCATAATCCCATTTTAGTTTATACAGAGGGCTGTAAAGAAAGGAAGCATAAAGGCCAAAGAAGGAGGCGGTTCCTTTTTGAATCGATGTGGACGAAAGATGAGGGCTGTGAGAACATTGTGTGCAATGAGTGGAATGGTGGGGGGAAGGATAACATAAAAGACAAACTGGCAAACGTAAAAAATGGACTTAGCATGTGGGGTCAAGCTACATTTCGAGAGTGCATGAAGGTGAAGTATTTGCTAAAGAAGTATGAGGAAAGTTCGGGACAGCTAGTTAACAAGTCATCACCATCCTTCAGTAAAAACACATCAGAGGAGAACAAGGAAAATGTGAAGCACATCTCTGGGATCCAAGTAACTGGAGACCCAGAGAAATACCTAGGACTTCCTACTATGGTTGGTCAGGAGAAGAAAAAAGCCTTCAAAGTTTTAACGGATAGGCTAAGAAGGCCAATACAACACTGGAACGGAAGGATGTTGTCAAGGGGTGGAAAAGAGGTATACATGAAAGCAGTTCTGCAAGCTATGCCTATGTATACTATGAGTCGTTTCCTACTGCCAAAAGGACTATGTGATGAAATTAACAGCATTCTAAGCAGAATTTGGTGGAGCTCGAGGGTATAGAAAAGAAGCATCCACTGGGTGAAGTGGGAGAAAATGTGCCAAAGTAAAGCCAGTGCTGAGATGGGGTTTACAAATATGGCAAGCTTTAACGTGGCGCTACTGGGTAAGCAGTGATAGAGAATTCTAATAAGGCCACGGTCCCTAGTTCACCAAGTACTAATGGCGAACTATTTTCATGAATCGAGCTTTATGGAAGTCGAACTGGGTGTAAACCCATCCCTCACATGGCGTAGTGTATGGCCGGCAAGGAACGTGCTTCAGATGGGATTAAGATTGAGAGTTGGTGATGGTACAAAGATTAGTATCTGGAATCATGTATGGGCAAAACTTGCTAAATACTAGAGCCATGTAGGGATATGACATTGGGGGTACGGTATGAGAGGGTCTCTGACTTGATTGATCCCCGTAGTAGGAGGTGGAAGGAGGATGTGATAAGACAATTATTCTCGGACGAGGAAGCTACCATGATTTGCCGCATACAGCTGGGAAACATAGCAAGGAAGGACCAACTCATATAGGGCTTGGAGAAGAATGGCGAATATACGGTGAGAAGTGCATACCAAGTTCTGAATCAACCTCAAGGGGAAGGTGGAAACGCTAGCGTAGTGCATGCTTTCTGGAGAAAACTATGGACACTGAATATACCTACAAAGGTCAAGGCGTTTGGCTGGCGCTTGAACTATGGGATTTTACCAATAATGTGTAACCTAAAAAAGTTCGAGGAATTGAGGTTCAAGAGAGATGCCAAAGATGTGGGTTAGAGGAGGAAACAGCCATGCACATGATCAAAAGGTGTAGCACAGCAAAAAAAAGATGGAGAATGGGGCATGGTGGAGAAGCATGGACAAATGCTGGAATGAGAGACGGGATGGTTAAGCAACATGTGTAGAAAGATGGACGATAATAGCCTGGAAATTGGGCTGATAACAAGCTGGATAGTCTGGCACAACAGGAATATTGAAATCAAAACTAATGAAAACAGGAAAGCAGAGGAAACAGTGGCGTTTATTATGAGGTATAGGGAGGAATACAAGGAAGCCCAGTCACGTATTACAACAAATGTTGACCCACCTTGTACCAAATGGATTGCACCAGAGAATGGATACGTGAAGGCAAACTTTGATGGAGCTTTAAGTGCAGATGAAAGGACATGTGGCATAAGGGTGGTGGTAAGGATGGATATGGTAAGGTATTAGGGGCATGCATGAACGCTGTGAAACATGTCAGTGACCTTATAAGGGCAGAAACAATAGCAGCGATTATGTATATTGAATTCACAAAGGAACTGGGATTTTAAGCTGTAATACTGGAAGGCGATGCTCTGGAAGTAGTAAACCAGATAAATGCTGATGAAGAATGTCTATAAATGACAGAAGAGCTGATTCTGGATGCAAAGAAAATGAGACAAGGGTTCAGTCATTTTTCTGCTGCTTACACGAGGAGAGCGGCCAATGAAGCTGCACACAGATTAGCCAGAAATGCTCTTAATATTCCAATGGATGCAGTACGATGGATTCATGAATGTCCTCCTATCATATCTGATGGTGTGCTTCTAGAAAGTACTCTGTTATAAATTGAATGAATGACATATTTTTCAAAAAAAAAGAAAAGTAAAACTATGGAAGCAATCTTCGGTTTTTACAATTTAAGAAAAAAATACTGTTTCCACCTAGCAAAATGAAAAAAGTTTCGACAAGGGTACTATTTACTCTATTGAAACATAAAAAAAAAAAAAAAAAATTTGTGAGAATCCTCCATTTAACTTAGTTATTTTATGTAATCATTTTTCAACTGTAATATTTAATAAATGTGATATTTAAATTTTGACACTTGTAATTATTTTTTATCTTTAAACTGTAATTTTATATATTAAAATATAAAAAAAGAAAAAATTTAAAAAAAGTATAAGTAGTTTATGTGATATTTAATGAGATAATTACGTTATTTTTTATCAATAATTTCTATGGAATTCATTAAAAGTGATTACAATTAATATATTTAATAAATTTTAGTAATTTTAATGAAAAATTATAATTTAATGATTTAGATGAAATTTTGGACAAAATTTAATGGTAGGTGAAGTTTACTCTAAAAGATGGCATTCAAAGAGTTGCAAAGCTTAAAGTTAGGGACGGCATCAAATCTGGTCGGATAGATTTTTATTCGATTCAATTCCTTAATATCTACGTTAAAATCCAACTCGATATTAAATATTATTTTTTATTTCCAAGATGATTCTATGTTGATAAACTGCAATCAATCTGAGCTAATCCAAAATTAATTTAATATAATATTTATAAAATATTATTTTTTTAAATATAAATTATATGTTAATTAAACATAAATATAAATTAGAATATCAATCATGAAAAACTTTCATAAAAAATTTAGATATATTTTTTAAAAATATGCGAAACCAAAATGGTCCGAATTTAAAATGTTTCAAAATTGAAATGACCAGAAAATTAACTCAAAATAATTCAAAATTAAATTAAGTATAATTTTATTTTGAAAACATTAATTTAATAAAAATAATAAATATAACACAAATGACAACTTATTAAAATTATTGAAAATATAAAATTACTTATATATTTTTAATATCAAAGTAGTATAATTTATATATATATATATATATGTTATGTTACTTATAAAATTTCTTATAATTTATAATGACTTAAATAAATTATATATATTTTTAATGAACATGGGTATACATATCAATGTATTATTTCGAATAAATTATATAATTTCTTATAATTATATTTGAGTTATCAACTATCATGTAGTTTAGAATAAAATATATAAAATAGGCTATTGATTTATGTGTATATGTTATGTTTATATTATAATTATATTATTAATTTTTAATAATGTAATTTATTATAAATTATATAACGAGTTACAATTATACTAAAATTTAAAATAATAAGCTATTAAATAATGAGATATAATTATACTAAAATGATTATTTATATTATAATTATATTATTGAAATAAAAAATAATTGCATTTTAAATTTGTATAATAAATTAATATTTAGAATAATTTTTATATGATTATATTAAATATGTAATTGTGTATTATAATTAAAAGTTTAAAATAACCTTTATATATTTATATTAAATTAAAAAAATAAAAAACTTTCAAACATATCAAATTTGACAAACATGTTTCTAGTATTTAATATAAGTACACATATGACATGATTTAATTAAACATATTTTATATGTCTTACACTGTATCAAAATTTTTGTCTATGTAACTAAACATGGAACACATTTTTTTAAATCCGTATGGTTTTTTTTCATATAGTTTCGATGTCATGTCTAATAAAATTACAAATTTTTTCATTTTTATGAAAATTAACTTTAATTTAAAACATTTAAATTACAATTTTTTTATACTTTATCTTTTAATAAAATTTGACTTGATCAAATAAGCTATTTAAATTTAATCTAATTTTATTCTAAAAGTTAATTAATTTAACCTGAAATGACCCAAACCCACATGATCCGAGTGTCAAACCCAAAATATCATGACTAAAATAACTTAAAATCAAATTGAACTAAATTAAAAATTATCCGAACTCAAAATGATTCAAACCAATACAACTTAAAATCGAAATAACCCGATCCAAAATTGATAAAATGAGTTAAACTAAATTGATTCAATTCAAATTCAACTCAATCTGTCAAACTGACATATCTATCTATCAATTTTAACAAGTAGATTGATTTTAATACTTATGTTTTTTTTCCTATTGGTTTTTAAGGATACCGGTCTTTCTTGGACCTCCCTCAGCTTGTTTTGCGAAAAGGGGGTTTTGTTGGTTGGCTAATTTCAAGCGCTAGATATGTATACATGCATAAATGATGTTATAAATGATCTTTAAATTATAATAAAATATTTAATATAATTTTAATGTAATATTTAAATTATGAATTTATTAAATAATGTAATATTTATTTTTAATACGATTAATTTCAAATTATGACATGTGATGCACAAATAATTTTTCAAGCGTCATATTAATTAATAAATTTATATTTTAAATATTAAATTAAAAATTTTTAAAATTTAAGTATTACATTAAATATTTTATTATAATTCAAGAGTATGTAAATTTCCATCAAGATATTCCCTGCATTGTGTTGGCCTTGCTCGTTATAATGGAAAAGAAGCAAGAACTGGCAAGTGATTGGAAAGAAAAATGCTTCAATCAACAAAATTTAGGGCCTGATCAGTAATCTTCTAGTCAATAAAGTCATTTAAGCATATGCACAATGCCAACGGAACAGCCTCTAGGATTGGTTTTGGTTTATATATTTACATTCTTTTTATGAACAAGTTATCAATTATCCAAATCTTTATACAGAACACTTCATATCTTGTATTCTGTGTTTTGTAACAAAGGGACTTTTTCGCTCTTCACAATGCCAGCCTCCTCGCCAATTTCATCTTCTTTAGACTTTCCCCAAAGCACAGCATAAAATCCAGTCACAATTATGATAGTTCCAATCAAACTGCAAGGAATATCAAAAACAGTCAAGATTTCATTTCCTATATACAAGAAATGCCATGAAAATTTGAAAAAAAAAAAAAAAAAACTGCTATGAAATAACTTTTAAGCATCGAGAAAGAAAATTGACATAATGCTGATGGAAGTAAATTAACCTTCCAAGACAAAGAACATCTCCTAAAAAGATTATTCCCATTGCAAAAGCAAAGATTATCGCCAATGGTTTGAACATAGAAACATAGAGAGTTCCTGTCTTCCAGAGGCACCATGAACACAGGAACACAGGCTGACACGAATTGCACTTGCAACTATTGCCTACATGTTTCAAAATACAAAGTTTATGTGAGCATAGCCTGTAGGTCATTATTTGTTCGCATCATCTCCATTCACCAAATATATTATAATTGTTATATATAATTTATCTACATGACATAATAGATTTGGTTGCATTTAATTGTAAACCGTGTCAGGGCCCAACTTTTGTAGGTTTCAAAGTTCGATAAGACACATCAACATTATTGATTGAGTGCGACACTCTTGGTTTCAATGACCATGGTTAAAATCCTGATAACCTAAAGGATTAAAAAATTGTTTGATAAGACACCATGTGCTTACTGAGTATAAAACAGCAAAGAGCCCTATGTTAAGTCTTAGCTTCCAAGCACTAGGATCTTTAACCATAACCAGAGAATAGATTCCACTCTGAATGGCACTGAAGAAGGTTATGCAAAACATTATGATAAATATTGCCGGAAACTTCTTAAGGATCAGCGCCTGCGAAAGCTCCAAAACGATTTTGGGAAAAAAAAAATAAGCATTTCATATGATGCTGTTTTCTGGTCTGAGTTTTCGACAAAATGGCTTTGAACGTTACCTGTACAATATACCAGGCTGAAATCATTAGAGCTTCAGCTGCAAGAAAAAGTCCTCCGAGGATCCAAGCTAACGGTTGCGAGAACATAAGTGGATGAATTGGGGAAGTAAGTGTCACCAAGATTGGAGGCCCGTCATACAATGTCACAACAAATGCACCTGTGATTGATACTACGGTTCCCAAACACTTGGGCAGGCCACTAATGCTTCTCCAGTCTAGTTTTTCCAGTCTAGAACAAAATATTAACAATCAGTTACAAAAGATGCAGCAAAAAGCATAACCAAATCTTTATCGGTAATGTCAGTAATGAAATATTAAGAAGTTTCCATAAAACTGAAAACCAAGTTACATCATAGTTCTTATTTTGTTGGACACAGGTTATCAGGGCTGAAGATTTCATATAGTCAAGACTCGAGAAGCATGAAGAATTGCAGATATAAAGGGGAAAAGGAACTACATTGAAACAGCAGTAAATGCAGATATATCACCATTGGATCACTTAAAAAGGCCACTGTATATTAAATCAAATAAGAGAAAACAACCTGAATATGATGGAGAGAACAAAAGTAAAAGCTGGAATGAGATTAAGCATTGCTGTCCCGAGTGTTGCTGAGCTATACTGTATGCCAGAATATCCAAACATTTGGGCTGCAGTTCTACAAGACAAGATAGGATGGAGAGAGAATTTAGAATACCTTTATTTGAAATTAAGAGAAAGTAGTTTAATGAAATTTGACACCAATATCTCATATGGCTAAGAATATAAAGTAAAGTAAAAGAGAAAGAAGTCGCAAACCCAATCAGGGCAAGCAAGAAGAATCTGCAGAGAATGAAAAAGGTGGTTGGTGGACGATCAGTTCTGCCAGTGATCAGAAGCCAAAAATAAAATTCAAGAATGAGCTATAGTCATAATCCAAGCACAGAATAATAGAAGGGGGAGAAGCAGAAATAGATGTGAATACCTGTGGAACATTAAAGAACAAGGGAGTAGAAAAAGGCTAGAGAGAGCATTGCAGTAGACTATAAGAACATATTTGTTCATTCCTCTAGCCATTGCTGCTTTGCTTACTACCATATTTCTAACTTGGATCAGAATTACTATAATCATTCCAGCAAAAGGAAGTAGAGATACCATCCTGTACACCATTTCCCCCTCTCTCCCCACACATACAAATAAACTTCGACTTAGTATAGAGTTGGGAATAGGGAAAAGAGTTGTAAATATTGATATTCAAATCCCAGACTTGCTGGATGCTATTTTTAAGAGTGATTATATAATTCAACTGAGTTATGTTTAGAAAAAATTTTGGTCTTTGTTTATGAATTGTTTGGTTTTCTTATAGATGCCAATTTGGCTTCATGTGCGAGGCTACTACAAGTAATAAATACGTTAAGGTTGTCTTTAGCATACGAGATCATTTTGGGTGAGATTGTGAAATCTCAACCCACCTAGCCTGCATTATCAAGTAGTGTGGATATTGTCCCACTTTGCTTTTGCTTCTTGACTTCATTTTGTTGCTAACGTCTAAACTAAGAGTACCATATTTTTTCAAGAGTGGTGTTGTGGGAGAGTTAGACATACGGAAGACCGCAAAAATTACACACAATGGCTTCAATTAAAGTGAAAAGCTGTTTAGTCAATGGCAAGATTTGCCATCAATTTCATCAAATTTTTTCAGACTAGATTCGTCACAAACATCCGGAATTTTTTTTTTTTTAAAGAATATCGGTTCTGCATGTCGTTAGTATATGCTCCATGACAAATTGAAATTGGATTGACTATGGTATGCATATATGTTGAATAAATATGCTTTGTAAAGCAATCACAATGAGTTGTAATTAATTATGAGATCATCATTCTATCGAAGTATTATTGATAAATCATTCTTAGTCAATTCTTTCTTAAGATAGGACATCAATAAAAGTTTTTGAAACTTACATATGGTTATATTAGGTAATCATTTTCATAAATTGAAGTTTTGATAAACTTGAGTTAATATGTGAGTATTTATTATAAAAATAAGTTTATGGAACATGACCTAAAAGTGATATTTGATAATTCACTTAGCCTCTATGAATACTACTTTCATTTGAGATTATTATTGATTTTATAAAGAAATGTTATATTTTGATTTTACCTTAATTATAGTATATAGATACTTGAATTTGACTACTTATAATTTATTACTTTAAATTTTTCTAAAATTGCTGTAATCACACAAAAATGGAGGTTAAGTCACAAGAAGTAATAAAAGTTGTTTCACCAAACAACAAATTTACAAAATACCTTCACAAAATAACAATTTCATGGAATAATACCTTTACAGAAAACTCTTTTATCAAAATTTCTTTCACTAAGAATTATTATACAAAAGACATTTAATGAATGTTACTTTATCGAAAAGAAGTGAAAAAGAATCTCGAAATATGGCAAAGCTCTTAAATTAACTTCATTATTAAGATATTTCGAAGAGCTTAATTTGATGGATTAGATATGGAGATACTTAAGAGATTTTCTCTTAACATTTTTCTAAAATATAAGTAATTCCCTCGTCTTTTAGAACAGACAATAAATTCTTACGTACATTATTTATTATCTGTATCACCAAAAGTTAAACTTTTATTAGATAAAGCATTAACCACCATTATAACTATCAATTTTATCTTTATTTATATTCAATACTTAAAATATATAACTCTTATTCCAAGGAGCTATAAGAGTTTTCACAACTAATTTAGAGACTTGGATAGATTATTTTAACCTCCTTTCATATTCTCTTTACAATTTTAGTTTTTCCAAAGTCCTTTCTCAATCTTAATCTTTTGTCACTCAACTTTACTTTATAATCAAATGCCACTTGTTAATACATTTAATACTTCAAAGTCTATTCCAATATTTCTTTCCGCCATCTCCTAACACATCTCATTTTATTTATTTATAATGCTTTATCTCGTTACAAATAAATCCCTTTACTAAATAAAAGATGAGATATATAAATAATCAAAATAGATTTATCTATTATCAAAAAATTATTATACATTGTCATTTTTAAAAAATCATTAATAAAACTTAAAAATATGTTAATATAATTTAAAACAATCTTATACCAATAGTCAAAATATGCATCCTAATTGATTTTTAATTTACCATATATGCCTTGTTGGTATAAAATTATCTTGATGAATTTTTAACTATCAAAATAAGTGGTAAACATGTACCATATAGGAATAAAGTTGAACAATATAAGGTTTAAGGTGGTAACAAGTCTAACTCAAGTTTACGTAAAATTATTTCTAATTAAATCATTTTAAATAAAAAAAAATCATATCATTTTAGATTCATATCATTTCCGAATTGAATCATTTTAAATTCAAATCTTAAAAACTAAATCATTAAGTCTAAATCATTTCAAACTCAAATTATTTAATTTAAAATCAAATAAATATAATTTTAAATCATTTTGTATTAATCTCTTGAATCATTCAAATTTCATATCTAAGTTAAATTAAATTCATATCAAACAAATTCGAATTGTTGATTTTTCTTGATCAAATCAAGTTAGAACAAATTCAAGTTCCAATCAACTTTCATAACACTAATGATATCCTTCAAGAATTAAAAAAAAAAAAATGTAAATATATATATAATTACAAAGTGGTATCACTAGGGAAACCGACGCCCCAACTGATTTCCTTAATGAGATAGATATCCACTTAAATTCCAGCCAAATCAAATCAGGAGAGGGTGCAAAATGATAGAATCAAAACAACGGAAGTCTAACAACCTAATGAAAAGCTGCAGTTTCAGCCTGGAAGTGTTGGAGTAGACCTTCTATGCTCATTGTACTGAGATCTGCCTTATCCCTTACCCTTACACTCACCTGAAAAACATTAATTTACTTGTTAAGCAAGCATAGGCCTCGTTGTTGTTATTATTATTATTAAGAATGAAAATGATCAATGAAGAAACTAAAAACAAATTTCCATTCGCCAAGGCACACAAATTTATTCAAAAGAGCCCAATTCGCAAAAAAGTACAAAAATCTCTTCTAAAACATAGGATAGGCAAACCTGCTTTGTTTCCAATTCCTCTTCCCCAACAACCAATATATAGTTGTATTGAGCCAGCTGAGCCTCTCGTACCTGCAAATTGAAAGGGAAAACAAGTGAAAACAATTCAGTTAGTTCATCAAACAAAAAAACAAATCATTCAGCTAGAAACTGCAGAGCAAGCTGATTGGAGATTGAAAGACAGAAAACAAGAATGATAGGTTAGTCATCAATGACAATGAAGGTTAATTCTAAATCCATAACTCTATTTAGAAAGAGAGAACATATAACAAAACTGAACAAAAGAAAAAAATTCATATAATTGAGGATGTCAGTCATCACACCTTTTTCTGGATCCTTCGATCTGTCATATCAATGTCCACATAATAACCAGCCTCATGAATCCGATCCTGAACCTATGAAAATGAAATAAGAGATAACATTAGCATACCGGAGTTCCAAATGACTACCATTTTTGCCCTTCAAATGGATTGATTCATAAGAAACAATTAACTCATCAATAACAAACTAAATGGATCCTATTGTGCCATAGTGCTCTACTTAGCCACATATCCTTAGTAAAATGAAAAAAATGCAAGGTCCTGTTTTCAATAGTTTCCACCCCACATCTATGGTCTAGAACTTTGTTCTCAGAAATCTTCCTCAAACATGTAATAAACTGTCTATTTTGGCAAGTTCATATGAAAACTTCAAAACAACATATAAATAATGCCTCATGAATCATGAAATAAATAACACTAAATTCAAAAATATGAAAATAACAGAAAATTGACGAAGGAGATTAGATATAATGACATTTCATGGCTACCAACAAACACATCAAAGCAAGAGACAAGAATTATAATCATGATCATGATTTGATATTGTGAAATGAGGGAGATTTTACTATCCCAAGTTTACTTTTACGACGTCGAGTACAAGTAGCATGCAAACACACAGGAAACAAAATTCTGGTCCAACATGGGGGAATATCATGCCAGAATGCACAGAGGAAAATCCAGTGAAGTCTGGATATCATACACAAATATTATGTGCAGATGCACCATAAACTTCATATGGTTGACAGTGAAATATGAAAAAATAGACATAATTGAAGAAAACAAATTAAAGAGCATACTGCTAGAGTAGACTACCTCTATCGCATAATTCTCAGACTTTTCTGACACAGGGCAAACAATTGCTTGACGGGGACTAAGCCAGAAGGGCCATTTGCCCTTGTAGTGCTCCAATAATATAGCAAACATACGCTCAACAGACCCCAGAATAGCTCTGTGTATCATAACAGGTTTCTCCCTCTTGGCTTCATCCTCCGCTGAGTACTCCAACTTGAAGCGCTCAGGAAGCTGGAAGTCAAGCTGCAATAAAGGGCACCAGCTAACAAGTATAATTATAATAAAACTACGACAAATTAGAGAGTAGAGACAAAGGAGAAAACGAAGCACAATTGAACATACAATTGAACATCACAAACCTGTAATGTTGCACATTGAAATTTCCTATTCAATGCATCAGATACACTAATATCTATCTTCGGACCATAAAAAGCCCCATCTCCTTCATTTATCTGTAACATGACTCTTGGGTATAAGCATTTAGAAAGAAGGGTGAAATGGGTGGCTACATAGAAAAATCCTCAAATATAAAATAGAGAAAATAAAGCACAACAAATAGATCAGAACATGCAAGCCAACCATGCAAGAGTTTGCCTTCTCTTAGCAATAAAGAATTCTACTTTTTAATAGATGAATCAATCTACATCAATTAGAGCACTTCAAAATTTTCAGAACATAAAATTTTATAGTTACAATATTTAAATCGACTTCTCATTTGAGAAAAATAAGTTGAAAACATATTCTTCAAATAGAAAAATGGAGTGAAATCATGACACCAGCTGTGCTTGTCAAAAGGTGCCAAACACAATAAATCTCGAGCAGCACATCAAACTCAGTTGATGTACTCACCATTTTTCTGGCTTACAAACAATCAACCTAAGTAGCTGGTCAAATTTTCAAATCCCATATAATGTCAAGCTTGAACTAATATTTCACTTATCAATAACTCATTCAGACCAAAAATTTGCCAAAGTTCTATGTGCATTTATGTTGCTATAGTCATACCACATTCCAAAGTACCAATATATATGCTGGATGCTTAAGGGTGGCTTAAGCTGAAGCAAAATTTTCTCATTTGTTATCCACAGACAATTAATTACAAAACAATCTCTGTTGTGAAGAACTCCAAATGTCGACTGTAAGGTGTTAAACAGAAAACTGACCTGCCATGGCTTCCCAGACAGGTTCAAGGCTTCTGTAAGAGCAGCTTCAGCTCTCTCCCAAGTTGCCAAATCTCCAAGGTATTTTTCTGGCCTCTACAATTCAAATATTTATAACACACTAAATAAATATTGTCATTCTCAAATAAAATCCAAGCATGAGTACAAACATAAATCATGAGTCTTAACATCCATCTAATGTTAAAACATGAAGAATATAATTATGATGCAAGTAGAAATATTAGGTCTCTATTCCAAAACCATTTTTACCAACAAATATAAAAATACTTGCTCCTAATGTTAAAGGAAGACCATTAAAATTTCAGGATACTCTAAGTGGTTGTATACATATAGCATCTCAAGATATAGATAGAAAACAATCACATCAACATCCTAAACTCACTTCATTACACTTCAAAATCAACAAATATAATGCACTTAACTATCACAGAGAAAACTACTGCCAATCCCCAAACATTTAAGTTAATGAGTTTATCATACCGTAGATAGTTTTAGCTCATACGTAAACCCAAACACAGTGTAAGCATGATCAATGAACTCCAGGACACCTTTGACTTCTTCTTTTATCTGAAAAAAAGGTAAAACATGCATTATAAAGGAAATAGGGGAGCTAAAATATTTCACAATTCTGTAAGGTTGCATTTGATAACTTGGATTTGAAAGAAGGGATTAGGATTTCAAAATTAGTGTAAATTGAGTGACAAAGCACATGTAAATATAACCTTCATGATTGTTTTTTTCAAATTCACGGATTTGTTGGATGCCTAATTAGTGGTGAATTTGAAATTCATATTTGTATACCTTTCAAATATATAACCATATTGAATCTTAACTAATTTATGCATATTGTGTGCATTTCACTCTCAAATTTATATAGCAAATGAAATCCAAATCCACTCTCTCAAACTCATCTTTCCAATCATAGCATAAATTAACAACTTAAAGCCAACCTCACCTGGGATTCCCTGCAGAAAATGTGGGCATCATCCTGAAACAATATGAAGAGTAATGTCAAAGAACCAGGGGAAAGAAGATGATCCACCTTTCACAAAAAAGGCTCATGAGGAAGCCAAAGAGAGATTTTTAACTAGCACGACCAAGTAACCAAAATATATAACATCTGAATAGAGACTTCTTTAAACTTGAGTCTAAAATCTAACAAGTTTTCACACAGCAATAAATTATGGTAGACCAAAATTGACATATGATGTTTTGCCAAAACAAAAGGTACAGAGAGCTATCAAGGAGCACAATCTCAAAAGTTTACATCTAACAACAGGGTACCTGCTGAAACCTCCTAACACGAGTTAACCCAGTCAGCGCCCCACTAGCCTCGTTACGATGCAAGACCCCAAAATCAGCCAGGCGAAGAGGCAGTTCTGCGTTAATCAGTATGAGAAAATTGCAAAGAAGCCAGAGATGACAAAATGAATCAGCTTAATTGGCATTAACCACAACTGACAATCACATGACGTCAAAAACATCTTTCAGAAGAAGACATTTTAATAAATAAGCACATTCTTGGGGCTAAACAAGAAAGAACAAATAAACTATATTAACTAAACTCTAAATCTTAGTTATGATTGAGCCACACTAAATCTTAGTTATGATTGAGCCACATACCTATTACATCGGAGCTCAAAAGAACCACGACAAGGCAAAAGATGTAGAATGTAACACATTAAAATGTATTCAAGCCAATAACATTTCAGAAAATTAATAATTAGCACTAACTCATTCACTGATATTATTATGTCAACTCATTCTTATAAAGTATGAAAGAAAAGGTAGTAAAGAAATGTTGGTCCAACATCCAAAACTCATACCTGGAATAAACTCATAAAGTAAGCACCAATAAAGATGGGAAGCCCATGTTTAAAGCAACCAAATGATGAGGTAAACAAAGAAGCATAACCTAGAAGAGCTTCTTTTAAGATCTCCTCAAGGAACAGTGAAGTTATGATGCAGTCTATGAGGGAACTGTCAAGACAGACAGGATGCAATAGTCTTGTACATTAGTTGGCACCCCCCCCCCCCCCCTTTTCTGCTATCTTTGAAGTGATTTTGTTTGTTCACGTATTAAAGAGAAAAAAAATTTTAAAAAAAGCAGGGAAAAGATGCTTCACAGGCAGTACCAACGTTTTGTTGCCAAATGGTGAAAAGAATTAGGAGAACATAGATGCACATGAACTGACCTCTATAAGAACGAACTCTATGCTGAAACATTAAACAGTGGCCTGGGCAATTCATAGGTTTCAGTCCAAACTCTTGTTTTTCAATCTGTGGCAGAAACCACACATCATAAAAAGGGAACTTCATAGGAGGACTAAATGCAAAAAATATCCTTTGTAGCACAGATCATATTAAATTTCTACGAAATTCACATAAAGATACACTCTAGAATTAAAACAAAACAAACAAGTTATTTTTTTCTGTAGTTGCACAAATCTCACCTCAAACAAAAACATATTCTCCTTATAATTTGCAGCATGACCAGATGTTTCCCAAAGATTCATATTATACATGTTTGGTGACTTAACCTGCCAAAATTATGCAACTTTATTGACTCATTATTGGGGTTATATAGCTTTAATTAAATATCTAAAAGGGAGTGAAGACTTGTAACCTCTTGGTAACCCCTTTTCCAATATTCATTTCGTATAAATTCCATTAGTTTGTTGTAAATTCGAGTTCCATAAGGAAGAAAGAACCAACTTCCTGGGCTGAAAGTTACCAAAGATGCCAGATTTTAATATCGCAGATTTTCTTGAACACGCAATTGCCAAGTATATTAAGTTATGCTGTACCTGAGGGGGTGACAAAAGAAAAGTTCCTGCTTTGTACCCAACAATCTATGGTCATATTTCTTAGCTTCTTCAAGTTGATGAATATATTCCTGTGCACAAAATATTCACATTCATGAGAAGCAAAAAATGTGAGATGAATCAGCACTCTCTCATTTGTGTCTAGGTATGTAAAAGAGAACCTAGAATAAGGACTACATAAAGTAATTTCTGCTATCATATCAGATATTGATATTCTTTGCATCATAATAAAAGAGATAAATATATTTCTCTATCGATCAAAGTCATATGTTGTTGCTTCAACAATCACAAATAATCAAATTCAAAACCAAACTAATATTGAAAAATCAGCGCAAGTAGTACAAGAATACAGCTGACAGCCAGAATCAAAACAAAGGAGAAAAAATCATTTCACCTTCAAACGTTTCTGGTCAGGATAAGATATACCATAAACTCTTTGTAAACTCTCACGATCTTTGTTCCCCCTCCAGTAAGCTGATGAGGCCTGAAGATAGAAATTCATGAGTAAAGCAGGAAATGGTGGTGAACAGGAATCTGCATGTCTCCTAAACATAGCTTTGATATATCATGCAACATGTCACCTTCAAACAAGCAAATGCCTTCACAAAGGATGTATTGGGAATATGAGGCCCACGACACAGATCAACCAGGGGGCCACATCTGTATACTGTGATGGTTTTGTCTACGGGCAAATCATTGATGATCTCAACCTGATTATAAAAATTACCAATGCAGAAATTACTGCAATAGGAAAACATATAGGCAGAAAAGAATCATTTCAATTGATATTGAAAATTAAAAATAACATCACTCAACTTGCCTTAAAATTATTTTCAGAAAAAATCTCAATGGCCTGTTCCCTTGTCACTTCAATACGCTCAAAAGGTTGTTTTTCCTGCATTAAGATGCCAATAAGAGAAAAAACAAATCTACCATGAAATAACAGCTTTACCATTAACATAATTCCCAATTAATAGCAGCATAAAAAATATAAGATAAAAAAATTAACCACTTTTCAACATTTCATAATATGATTTTAAAACTTCCAATATTTCCTTGACATAGGTATGACCTGACTAATTAACGGTGTTACAATATGCACTAACTCAACATAAAGCTGTTAAACATGGAACATAAAGTACTGGATAAACACCAAATGAACATGGACACTGGTGGAAGGTCATCATAAATAAAAACAATCAGAAGTATGAAATTGCTCATTTAGGAAGATTAACAATACAGCAACAGCTTTCAATGCCCCTGCTTCAATTTGCTTGAAGTGGTCCTCATTCAAGCCCAAGTCAGCATAAAATGCATCATAATAGAAACCCTGTAACACCACATTACCATCTTGTAAGAAGGTAAATTCACACTAAAAAAAACCTTGGTAAACCAACTTAAGCATCAAGATGAAAAGAACGAAACATCAAATAGGAATTAGATCAATAATATTATCTCCAAAGGCCTTGGTTAAGTTAAAACCATAAACCTTATACAGAAAGTACAAGCTAATAAGCACAGTAATTTTAATGGTCACAATGGATAATACTTCGTCCCTAAATCCTACAACAGAAAAACTTGATTGCTACTGAAAACTATATGAAATATCATTAAAATTCTTCAGTAATTCTCTAAAACTTACATACAAATACACAGAAACTCATTTAGAAAATCATACTAAAATATCCTACATAACCACAGTTACCAGAAGTATGTACCAAAAAATGTAATTGGTTAATTGCAAATTTTATAAATATCATATAATTCTAAGAGACAAGGATATGTACAACGACGCATTTTCCATATAACAAAGACCCAAGTAACTAACTTACCTCCCCTCTTGTGGCACAAGGTCCAATGCAAAGTTTGCAACCATATATGCTCTCGAGAGACTGCATAACCACCAACCCAAATAAGCCAATTACCCCCCCAAGGAACACAAAAAAAAAAAAAAAAAAAAAAAAAAAAAAAAACAGAAGAAATGCAATGAAAACAAGAGGATAAAAAAATTCCCCATTTCACCTGACCAAGAATGTGAGCGCTAGAGTGCCAAAAAGTATCACGACCTTCATCGCTATCAAAAGTGAAAATCTTAAGCTCACAGTCATCTTCCAAAGGCCTATTCATATCCCACAAAACCCCATTGACCGAAGAAATCAAGGCATTGGCAGCCAAACTCTTGGAAATTCCTTGGGCAATATCCATAGGGGACGAAACCCATTTTTTCCCTTCCTTAATTGATCCATCAGGCAAAGTGATCTTGATTGGGTCGTGCGGGAGGGACTGAAGATGAGATTGCTGTTGAGACTGGAGGGATTGGAAGATTTTGATGCGCTTCTCGATGACTTGGTTGAGATAGGGTTCGTCCTTGGGATGACAAGAAGCCATGGTCAAGGCGGATAAGAGGCGGAGTGGAGAGGACGAAGGTTTAGAGACGAGGAAGAAAACTGGCTGAAAAGAAGAAGAGTAACGGCGGAGAGTAGAAAAGACAGTGCATAGCATAGAATACAAGGGATTATTTGTTCTTTTTTTAGCGTTCTTTTCAGGCATTGAGGTTTAGGGTTTTTATAGTGTAATTTTTTTTCTTCGTTTAATGCTTCATCTATTTTTTTTCATTTAATCTGAAATTTTGTCCCATTTTTTACAATTTCATACATGTAAAGCCTTTCTTTTTTTTTTTTTGCCATAGATATAAATGGGTGATAACTGTTTTTACTTGTAATTTTGTTGATATTGCAAGAAAAAGGGTAATTTGGACATCTTTTCTCAGATATATGTTCCTATATTTCAATTATACATCACTTTCATGAGTTTCTATATTTCAGGTTTATTACTATTCACAAGGATTGGTGCATATTATTCTAGTTGTAATAAAAATTAATGATTATAAATTTTGCATTTTATCATAAATCTGAAAAACCATATAAAATAAGTTGTGCATAGATAGTTGAAATATTTCTATTTAGAAAAAAAAAAAAAAAAAAAAAAAAAAAAGCAAACCCAAAATTTTTTACAGTAAGCTCGTTTCTGGTTAGCAAGTGACCCACTTCAATCACTGATCCAATTTTGATGCTGACCTACCAAAACATAGCTGAAAAGCCTTTAAAAATGTGGAACAATAAAATACATTTGTTTATGAAAATTCAATTGTAAAGAAATATAAATTTATTTAATTTACATTATTGTAATCTATTAATAAAATATTAAAATTTTAATTCTAACTATCAAAATTCAATTTCGATAATATATATATATATATATATATAAAAAAGTTTGCGCCAGCTGATAAACAAGAATTTGATGGGAAATGTGGGCTTTGTAGCACCAAGGAATAGGCTAAAAAGATGAGAGATACATTTATCCACTGTAATTTGGATCGAATCTGTTCGTTACTATGGACTTGAAGGTTGTTCCAGTCCAATCCAGTTAACAGTTTTGTTTTTTTAATTATTTTTGCTAAAAAATAGCCCAACATGCTTGAAATCTTTTAACCCATATGTTTTACTATAATATAACCCTTCCGTTTAAGAAAACCGTAAGCACTACGCAGGCAGAACTGTATTTTCATAAATAATATATATATATATATATATATACACTTCACTATCTTGCTACTCGTGCACGAATTATTTTTATTTTATTTAAATTTAAATAAAATTAAAAATTAATATTATTAAATTATTTATATATTCAAAATATATATAACATATAAATAATATAATTAAAATATCAAACCATAATAAAAATAAATTTTTTTTATTTAATTCTGCTAAAGACTATAAAGAATCTTTTGTTTCATAATTATAGAGTCATCATAAGATTTATATCTTTTTTTTTAGGAATTTTGTTGAAATCTTTTATGATTCGAAGACTTTTTTAAGTTAAGATATAAATGAACTTAAAATTAATATTATTGATGAAACTATCTCTGAATTATTTTTTTAATTTTAATTTTTTTAAAAATAATCTCTTAATTTTAAATTATGTTACATATTTCACAATAGAGATATGACTTAAAAAATTATTCACTCTTTAAATGTACAACTAGCATATAAGTTCTGTTTATGGCACATAATTTTATTATATCAATTAATCAAAGCATAATTTTTATTTTATACAAATAAAAAATATTGAATAAATAATCAGTTAAAAGATAAAATATATTACTTGATTGGGTAAAGAATCCGTGAAAAAATAAAAGGATTACAAACAACACAGATAAAAATATAAGAATATATGTGTTTTTATAATTTTTTTTTAAAAAAATATTACAACTCATTTAAAAAAAAAAAGCCTACATGATGGAGTGAATAGTATATTTAGTAAAATAGTACTTATCATAAAAAAAAGTATGTTAATTCTTATAACAAGAATAAACTTATAAAAAAAGAGACTAAATTAATAGTAAAAAAAAATTCGTTTAGCCCAATGGAACATTTAGAAAACTATATAACTAAGAACTACCAATAATGAAGGTTTTTTTTAAGTTGTTCTGGTATTTATATTTTTTTTTCATATTTTCTTTGTAAAATATACTTAAAAATTGAAGATAATATAATGATTATTTATAAAAAAAAATTAAAGATATTAAATAATATTTTTAAAAATTATAATAAATTTAAATACTCATGTTAACTCCACATAAATTAAAAAAAATAAATTATTTTAAAATTGATTTTCAATTGAGATGAGGTGAGGTATACGAAAAAAATTTCATCAAAATTTAAATTGGTTTTTAATTAAATTTTAAAATTTTAGATAATTTAATAATTTTTAAAATATATTTTTATAAATAATTTAAAATTAATAAATATCTTATGGATTATCATATTAGAAGTTTTAAAAATTATTTTATGTGTCAAATAAAAAAGCTATTTATGTAAGCATCTATGTTAATAATTATTATATGATAATTATGTATGTTATAATATATATATATATATATATGATTTCAAGTATAAATACAAGCAATGCATATTCCTCTGCCAAACCACAATTGTATTGCCATGAACTGCTGGGCTTTGTCCCATGACCTCAGCCAAGTTTGTGCTTTTACAAATATAAATATAAATATAAATATAAATATAAATAAATAAATAACTATATATATATATATATATATATTACATACATAAGCTAGATTTGTCACACGCTATGTGCCTGTAGAGTTTATGAGTAATTAAAATATCAATTAATTTTTATTTATTGAAATATTGGTTTGTTTCACAACAATTTTACAATTTTATCCACTTTCATTTGTATTAATTAAAATTTTAATTTTTTACTATTTGTTCAGTCTTTCTAACTCGTTTATTTAATAAATTTGTTTATGCATAATATAATTTTTAATATTTATTATACAAATTAAAATAATATTTATGTGTTTTTTTGTTTTTCAATTTTTGGTAATTTTTTATAAATAATAAATTTTAACATCTTCAATGTTTGCACGTCAATGCAATTAACATATCAAATTACATGCAACACACAAAATCTAATATATATATATATATATAACAAGGATAAACTTATATAGTATAAATTTTTTAGTTTTACATTTTTTTTAATCATTGATTTCAATTAATCCAAGAGATAAGATTAAACTATTTTTTTTTTACTTGCCTCTCCCATCTCTTAAATCTATTAATATTAAATATTAAAATAATATGTAAAATTAAAAAAGTTTTTTTCTATATAAGTTTATCCTTTTCCATATGTGTGTGTGTGTGCTAATTACAATGCTCTTTCCATAGTAAGAAAAAATGACACTATATATAATCATTCATTATCACTAGATGGTTGGTTCAAGTAGCAAACAAAATATGCTCATCTATTTGTTGTTTAAGTTCAAATTTATTGGAAGGTTGTAAAAAGGTAATTTTCGATGAATTTGGTAGATTCGACGTAAATAAACTTATTTGAACTGATTGAAAAAAAATATACTAAACAAAATCCAAAATCCCCTTACCGCTAAATAAAAGAATGTATAATCATTTGTTCTTTGTTTCTAAATACTTAGCCTGCATATATACGCATCGATACATCGTTGAAAGTGGGTGGAACCATCTCGACTGAGAGATTGGGCTTTCGAAAGAATTGATATGCTAATCCATAAGGCGATGACAAATTAAATTAGGAAGTGAAGTCTCAACCCATAGCTAAAGTTAGCTATAAGTGGAACAAATGAGAGTTAAAGAGGAAGTGAAGTGGACCGATCCTTATTCCTTACCTTGGGGAAATGCCACTCAATAGGAAAGAAAAAAAAAAACTAAAGTTTGGAGAGAAATTCTAAATACCTAATTTTGTTTATTTTAAAATCAAGATTCAGGTCTTTTCAAGAAGTTTTATATTTTATAAGTATTTTAAGTTTTTGGAATAAGATGATTATTAGGTTTGATGAAAAAAAAAAGTAAGAGTTAAGGAAAAGGTTAAAAATCAACTTAGTCTGACTTACTCATGCTTAAAATTTTAAGACCAATGACCAACAGGAAAGTTTTGAAATCGTTTGAAACTAAAGCCATTGGATAATATTTACAAAAAGATTTTGAAAAACACCTAGTCAAAATTTTGGTCAAACTTGAGCTAAAGAAGTTAAATTCGAGCAAAACAAACAAACTTAGTCAAAATGAAGGATTTGAAGGATTTAAACTTTTATATTTGATTTAACTTAGATTTTGACCAAAATACCTTTTAGTTAATCCGGGTCAAACTCAGATAATTTTGATTAAATCGAGTTAAACGATAGAACTTTTAATGAGCTTAAATGAGAATTTTCAAATTTGGACAAATTTTGCATTTTGACCAAAATGCCTCTTAATCAAACTTGAGTCAAAATTGGTCAAACTCAAGTCAACTTGGTCAAACCTAGGAACTATAAAGGCTTAAAATTAATAGAAATGTGATTTAAGATCTCAAAAATCAAAGTTTAACTCCAAAGGCACCTTAAAAATCCAGAAACGAACTTTAAGGACGTTGTTGTAAACATGGTTGGAACAAGGTTGGATTTTGCACATGGGTGCAAATTTAGGTTTAGAGACTCTTATTATCATTTCTCGGTATAATAAAGTCATGAGATCAGCATGGGATCAAGAAATTAAAAAATGAAAAGTGAAATGGCCTAAATTACTTAAGAGAGGTAAAATTGTCTTTTCACATGGTAAAATTGGATGGTCCCACATAAGGACAAAGAAAACGTAAGGCATGATTTAGGTCATTAGATTAAAGGAACATTTATGTAAGGGTCTACATCCATAGTCTTACTTACCATGTTTTGCGTATGAAGACAAATCAATCTATTCTTTTGATAGATGTTAATCTAAGTGCTAAAAAAAAAAGAGCATAAAGACAATAGAAAATGTATGGAGTATTTTCAACCCTTAGTTAAGTACCTTAATCCAATGGCCAATATTCAAAACATGTTTCATTAAGTTTTGAAGAAAAATGCCAAACAAATATTCCCTTAGATGAACATTGATCTAATCACTAGAAAATGAGGAAGATTTTTTTAAAAGAAAACTTTAAGGCTAATGAATGGATTATTTTCTCTTAGCTATGAAAAAAAGTGATGGCGCCTTAATGACGAAAGAAAGAATATAAAAAAAAATTTGGTGAAAGCTAGGAAGGTAGCCTTTTTTATTCTTTCTTTCATTTTTTTTTTCATCATACAATTTTATTCTTTTTATACATTTAGTTCTTGCTTTGTTTGATTTTCATGTTTTGATGTATTTGTGATGATTGGTTTTCATGTTTTGATATATTTGTGATGATTGGGATCTTGTGTTTAAATGTTTTTCATTTGTGATTCTTTGTGATATATTTTAGTGAGTGAAAAAATGGTTCTTTTGGTTTTCCATTTAGGTAGTTTGTTATGTATTTAATAAGTGTTTTTGTTAATTAAATAGTTTGTTAAAAATGTTTTTTACATGTTTGACAAAAGTTTTAAAAACAAAAGAAACTATGTTTTAAATATGTTTTATAAGTGTTTGATGAAACTTTTCTAAATAAAAAGTAGTATTTTAGGACTGTTTGTTAGGTCTTTGATGAAATAAAAATGAGCCTTATTAGAATGGCATCTAATGCTTGATGGAAGGATTTATGTGCTTAATTTTATTTATTGCTAAGGTGTTGTTTGGAATTAATTTTATTTCCTGTTTTATGTTTTTGTTTTCAAAATTTTGCAACATAAAACGTAAGTTTTATTTGGTAGGATAATTTTGCTTCTAGATTTTAGAATAGTACAATAGAAATTTCAAAATTTAGGAAAATAAGAGTTTTGGAAACATGTTTTATGAAAAACCATGGAATGTGAATAGTAACCTTTTAATGAGTTTTTTGTTTTGAATCCACTTAGGACTATATCTTTTAACATTTTATCATTCTTTTTTTTTTTTTTTACAATCGTAAAATCCCTAGCCTCCTCAATCCTCACTCACATCTATTTTTCTTTCTCTATTCTTCACAATCATAACCACTTTTTCACTTTTCCTTTACCCTTTATCTTATTCAGGTTTCATTCAACCTTTGACTTATTCAATTCTCTTTCAACCTATGCCTTTTTCAATTCCAAAGTCTTTCTTCAACAATTAGTCATCTTCTTAAGCAACCAATGAAAAAAGGTTCGTAAAATAATTATTTTGATAATTAGGTATTGGGAAATTGCATTTTTTTTAATAGTTCTGAGAAATTTTCTTGATTTAGCCATATTAGTTATTATGCTAAGGTTGATTTATATTATTTTTTGGATAGCTATTCGTCGGTATCTATGATTTGAACAATTTTGACCACTATATTAAGGATTTTGGATTTTGAATTTTGATTCTAAAATCTTGGAAATCTACAAATGGGTCTAGTAGTTTACTCATGATTGAATAAACCATTAAAAGGGTTTCTAAGTCCACTAATGAAAACTTATTCATTAGCATGATCCTATATTTCACTATGAAAGTGTGATATTTTTGCTTTGGACTCAATTAGTTTGTTTTGTTGCCTTTTTTTTTGTTGTTTCTTAACTTTGTTAGAAAAATAAATATCTTAATCCCTCTAACGTTATTCCAAATTTTAGTACAAGTTACTAATAATTAGTCCATTTTTAACATTTATTATTAAGTATCTTTTTGTTTCATTTCTAGCTTTGATTTTATTCCAATAATTGGTCTTCGTTGCTACTCTTTTTACCTTTAGTAATTATCCTTTTATAGGTTGAATGGATGATAATGGACAATGCTTAGGAAATTTTCTTCTTGGAATGTATTGTTTGCTTGAATTTATCTACCTTATCATGTAGTTTGGTTCATGACATGATAGAACTTAAAATTATTTGGATCTTATTTGATGATTGATTTAAATTGCTTGTTTCTTTTTTAAAGGCATTTATAGTGAAATTTTTTTTTAGTAAGACATGTATGTTTGTAAGATTTTAATTAAATAAATTTAAATACAACTGAGATCTAGATAACTAAAAACTACCTTGTCATGGGAACTCTGCATTTTTAGATGGCAAGTGGTGATCAAAATATGCAACCAATTGATAGTGAAGATGAGAAAATGATCTTGATGAGCTTCAAAATGATGGTAAAAATATATGGACAATTAAGAGAGAGAATTTATTCATTTGCATTATAGAAGAAGAGGTTATTAAGGGAAATAAAGTTACAATTACATTTAGTAAAGAATCATGAAAGTTTATGCTAGAAACCTTTAGGAAATGAGCAAAGTAAAACTATCTTGATTCACAATTGAGAAATAAGTTTAATCAATTTAGATGTCGTTATAGTAATTTGAAGTTGTTGGTAAAGAAGACTGGAGTTTGATATGAATCTACCACTAGAAAACTTATTGTTACAAAGGAAAAATGGCTTTGCCTATATGTTGTAAGCACATTAATTTCAATAATGCAAATATTTATATATTTTAAGTTTTATGTTGAGGATATAATCTTTTTGTTTATATATAAGTTCATAAGATGGCTAAAAGATTTAAAAAAAAAAAGGATTGTCCAATGTATGATAAACTGTATGCTATTTATGGAGATACTTCTGCCATTAGATCAAATGCAAGACTTTCTACAAGTAGTCCATTGGATAGTGACAAGGAAGGAGTGGATCCAACTTATGACATAGACAAAAATTAGAGGAAGAAGCAAAAGGTAAAGGTGGTGCTAATGCCAGTAGTTGTAATATTAGAAAGTGTACTCATTCTACTACCCCTATCATTCATCATAGAAAAAGATTAAATGTTTCTATTGTAATGCAATCTACATTAAACTTCATCAATGAAAATTTTAAAAGAAAGGTTGAAATATGGGAGAGATTGTTCTTTGGTGTCATAACATCTAGGTTAGGAAAACTTACTTATTAAACACAAAAATCATGGAGCCACCACCAATCATTTTTAGTTAAGTGTGATTGACCACCTATGTGAATATATTTTTTTAAAGGTTATCTTAAGCCTAAGTCGAGGGTCCCTAAAAAGAATAAGTTCTGGTATACATCAACAAAACTAAGGTTTAAGAGTCGACTATTTACAAGAAAGGTATTAACACCTTTTTACGTCCAAAATTGGTACTAAGTTAATTATATGTTATCTAATTTACGCCTTATTAAAGATGGTCTTATCATGCAAATAAATCAATTTCAATCTTTTTATTTATTTACAAAACATGGTAATACAAAAATTCTATCAAAATATCAAGTAATCATACAATCATGCAATAAATATTAAATCATACCATGCAAAAATTATCATGCAAATATATTATAAGTCATATCAAATATCATGGAATAATATCATGCCAAGATCTGCTAAAATATTCATGCAAGAATGTCATGCAAATATATTCATTATCATGCAATAATAACAATCATGAAAATATAAAATATCATGCAAATATATTAATAATTATGTAATTAAATATAATTATGCAATTATGCACGTAATAAATATAAAAACATGCAATAACATATATCATGTAATAAATATAAAATCATGCAATAATAAATAAATAAATAAATAATAATGTAAATAAATATATTAATAATCATACAATCACACAAATAAATTAATAATCATACAAATAGACATGTAATGAAATATATAATCATGAAAATAACAATCTAAAATATGCAATTAAATATATAATCATGCAAATAATAATATAAATTGTGCAAATAAATGCAATTAAATATATAATAATAATCATGCAATCATATAAATAAATAAATGATAATCATACAAATAAATTAATAATCATGTAGATAAATTTATAATCATGCAAACATATAAATAGTCATGTAAATTCAAGTAAAAATAAATACCATGTAATAAATATAAAAATAAAAGTAGCAATTACATATTATAAAAGTTATGCAAAAATCACAAAAAAAAAAAAAATGAAAGCAAATATTACCTTAAAGTATCACGAGTTCCAACAATTTTTTACCTTTCAAAAACTGATACTTCTTACTATAAATCTTAGACTTCCTTCCAAAAACTTTAACTGGATCTTTTTGTAAATTTTTTTGCTTGACTGCTTATTCTTTGTTGATTCAAAACTTTGCATAAACTTCTCTCTTTTTAATGACCTCTGCTTGGTTTTGAAGTTAATTACTGTGAGGCCCTCTTTTTATCTTAAATTTAAGGTCTTTATATAGGGATTGAATCTCTTTTAAATTGGAAGAAATTAATTCAACCAAATCTAGGATTTCTCTCCAAATTTTATTCTTTGTGTAATCTTTTTTTTTCAATAGATTGAGCCCTAAATCTTTCCAAAATTATTCAACCATTAAAGTTAAAATCTAAGATAGAATCTAAAAGTTTAATTGAATCCAAGAATTTCCATGAAAAATCTCACATTTTTTTTTAATTTTACCTTTTTTTAAAATTTTTTACCTATTGACTTTGACTCTTTTGACTAAAAAAATTAAAATACAAATAAAATTTAGGGCTTAATCTTTGGATCAAAAATTCATTTTTCAGATTAAGGCCTAATTGCACTATGAAAATCAAATTTTGAAGTTTAATGAATTTTGAAAAAACTTCGAACAAAATGGGGTGTTTACAATTACCATTTTTTGTGCATTTTTTGTGAAACAAGAATTGTATAAAGACAAAAGATATCCATTTTGTTCTGGTCAAAAAAATCAAAAAAGAAAACCTCAAAACCTTACATTTGGGCTATTGAAACTTTTGAAAAATAAATTTTTCCCCCAAAATTAAGGCTTTGAAACTTTGGAAAACTAAAATGTTCCCCCACAATTAAGGCTTTGAAACTTTTGGAAAATAAATTGTTCCTCTGCAATCAAGGCTTTGAAACTTTGGAATAATAAAATGCCCCCTACAACTGAGGCATTGAAACTTTTGAATGCTCCCCCACAATTGGGGCTTTAGAACTTTCGAAAAATAAAATGCTCTCCCACAACTGAAGCTTTTAGAAAATAAAATGCTCCCCTACAACCAATGCTTTGAAACTTTTGGAAAATAAAATGAGATTATTCTTACCTTTGAAAAAGCTCATTCCTGATAGAGGCATTAAAACTTAAAAAACTCTTACCTTAAATTGAGTCTCTACATTTCATCTGAATCATCATTAATTGCCTTCCAATGTCTCTTTCAAAACATTTCAGCATTAGCTTCCCTTTTTACTTTTTAAATGTATGCAATGAATGCAAAAAATGAATGAAAAGATTTTTTGATATTCACTTCAATTTCATGACTCAATCCTTAACTATCTTATCTTCTCAAACATGCATAATGCATAAAATAAATGCAATGTTTTCACTATGATGCATGTGATGCTTGTGGAACAATGCAATGCCTACCATGCAATTCATTTATCTTTTCAATTAAGGTAAATCAGAGGATTGTCAAGGCTCTTAATTCATTTTCTTACTTTCTTTAACTTTTAAATACTTGTGGTTTTCAACATGAGTTATCATACCCTATCAAGTAATCTCTTTCATTTCATCATCCAAATTCAAAGATTTCTTATCAACATGGGTTATCATGCACGATCTTCATAGACACCACACACAATTAAGTGATTTTATCCACTTTATCATCCAAATTCAAAGATTTCTTATCAACATAGGTTATCGTGCATGATCTTCATGGACATCATGTAATACAAATAATCTTATCCACTTTATCATTCATATACAAATAGGGATGTTAAATATTTTATTCTGAATTACTAGGGATTAACATTCTTTTAGGTCTTTTTATTACCCTTACTACTCCATTCCCTCTTCTAAACAAATATAGAGATTTTTTATGAATTTTCATTTACTCATCATAATTATGATATCACAATAAACATAATTCAATCATGTATTTCCTTAATCAAAATGGGGAAAATAAGCCAATGTGAAAGGTCAAAGGATATTTATCAAAGGACATAGATTTGGTAGACCAAAGATAATAATCAATCAATAATTGAAGGAAAAAAAAAAGATAATGGTCAATCAATAATTGAATGGGTAATAAAATATCCAAATAATGAATGTTCCAACAATCATGAGTGGCTAATCCAAAAAATTTTTCTCAAAGCCTATTCCATCAATGTTCTTGATTTTAACGAACTTTATCAAACCAACTTTGCCCCTGTATGGTGAGACTTTCATGATACGACTCCATCTTTACATCTAAGCCATCTTTTTAAGTTTTCAACTTAGATGCCCCATTTTTACTTTAACTGTCTTTTTTGGGTGTTCACCTTGAGTCATCATTTTTTTCTTTCCTTATTTTTTTACTTTGTTTTATTTTAATTTTTTTAGCAAAATATTTCTCTTTTTTTAAAGTAAAATATTTCTTCACAACATCGAGATTGGTTGGGTTTGGTAATTGATCTCCAATGTACCACCAAAAAAAGCTTTCTTCACCATATATGACCCTTCTCAATTTAGTATCTAGTTTTCTTAATTGTCAAGCTAGTTTGGAAAGATCATTTTCAAAACCAATTCTCATTCTTGAAATTGTCAAGGGTGAACTTTTTTGTTTTATACTCACATTATCCTCTTTTAATACAATTGAGTATCGCACAATGCTATCAGCCTTTTTTCCTCAATAAGGTTCAGTTGTTCGTAGTGATTCCTGATCCATTTTAGTTTTTCTAATTTGCCTCTATTAGAACTATCAAGGAAGGAATCTCTACTTCAATTGGCAATATTACTTTCATACCATAAACTCGTGAGAATAAAGTAGCTATAGTGAATGTTCACATTGAGGTCCTATAAGCATGTAGAGCAAAAGGTAACTTATCATGCCAATCTTTATTAGTATTAGTCATTTTTTCTAGGATTCTTTTGATGTTTTTATTAGTAGCCTTTACTGCCTCATTCTTTTTTAGTCGATAAGGTGTAGAATTATGATGCTTAATTTTGAATTGAGCACACAGTTCTTTCATCATCTTGTTATTCAAGTTCTTAGGATTGTCAAAGATAATCTATTCTTGGCATTGTTAGATATAATCTTTTTGAAAGCTCATTTTGACATATTATCTCTTTCTTCAAGAATTTGCACATTACTACCATTGTGAAACTTGCATATGAGGTCGCTTCCACCTACTTAGTGAAATAGTCTATCATCACAAAAATAAACCCATGCCTATTTGAAACCTTTGGAGTAATAGGTCCAATCACATCTATGCCCTACATTAAAATGGCCATGATAGTGCCAAAACATGAAGATTTGTTAATGGAGCATTAATTTTATCTACATAAATCTGATATTTGTGGCATTTCCTTGCATAATTGATGTAATCATTTTTCATCGATAGCCAATAATACCCTGGCCTCATTATTTGTTTGGCCATCATATGATCATTAGCATGGGCTCCATAAACTCCATCATGTACTTCTTTCATTATTCTTTTACCTTCAATAGCATTCACACATCTTAAAAGCATTTAGTCTCTACTTTTTTTGTAAAGTACTTTTTCATTAAGAAAAAATCTCACTATCATTCTTCAAATGATTCTTTTGTAATTTTCTGTTACATACTTCAAATACTGTTAACATTTCAAATACTACATGATATCATGGTACCAAGGTTACTCATCCACTTCTTCTTCAATGTTTAAACAATATACTGGTAAGTCTTTTACTTCTAGCTTAATAGGTTGGATTTCAGAATTCTCATATACTTTCATCATAGCAGACAGAATAGCTATAACATCAACAATTTGATTTTTTTTTTTTTGGGCAAGTGCCCAAATTAGATTTTCTCGAATTGCTTGATCAACTTAGAGATATATTTTTTATAGTAAATTAGCTTGGTATCTCTTATTTCTCATTTTTCATGCAACTTATAAATTATCAAGGCTGAATCCCCAAATACTTCTAAAACTCTAATTTTCTTTTCAATTGTGACCTGTAGGCCTATTACGCATGCTTTATATTTAGCTACATTATTAATGCAACTGAAATTCAATCTAGCAATGATTGGGTAATAATGGTCATCTAGAGATATCAAAATTGCCTTAAGTTTATGTCTAAAAGCATTTGAAGCCCCATAAAAAAACATCTTCTATGACTTTTTTATGGATATCTTTTTTTCAATAGTCATTAAGTTTTTATCAAAGAAATTAAGCTTCATCGATTTATAATCATCAAAAGCTCGGTCTACCAAGAACTCAGCTATTGTACTTTCTTTAGTCGATTTTAAGTCATATAAACAATGTTATATTCTAAAAACATGACTTGTCATCTAGCTAGTTTCCCATATAATGAAGGCTTCTCAAAAATATACTTAAGATGATCCAATTTTACAATAAGCTATGTTGTATAGTATAACATATACTGCCTGAATCTTTAAGTTGTCCAAGCTAGTGCATAGCACATTTTCTCTAAAAGTGAGTATTTTGACTTATAATCAGTAAATGTTTTACTTTAATAGTAGATAGCTTGTTTTTTCTTGCATGATTCATCATGTTGCCCGAATACACTTCCCATGGAATTTTCATTCACTATCAGATACAATATCAAGGGTTTTCGAAAGACTATTGGTACCAACACTAGTGTGCTTGGTAAGTACTTTGACTCTTTCAAAAGCTATTTGACATTCAATATTCCACTCACTTAGATTGTTTTTATGGAGCAATTTGAAAATGGGATCACATTTTAGGGTAAGTTAAGAGATAAAATGAGTAATATAGTTTAATCTCCTAAAAAAATATTTCACTTTCTTTTGTGTTTGAAGAGGAGAGAGATTCCAAATAGCTCGTACTTTATCTGGATCCACCTTTATTCCAAATAGCTTATACTTTATCTGGATCCACCTTTATCCCCATTTCACTGGCTATGAATCCTAATAATTACCTAGATTTTGTCTCAAATATGCATTTAACTGGATTGAGCTTGAGTTAGAACTTTCTTAATCTTTCAAATAGTTTTCTAAGATTGGTAATATGAACCTCTCCTTCACGAGATTTGACAATCATATCATCAATATAAACTTCAATCTTTTTATGCATCATGTCATGAAAGAGAGTTACCATTGCCCTTTAATATGTGGCACTAGCATTCTTCAATTCAAAGGGCATTGCTTTATAGTAGAAAGTTTTTCACATTGTTATAAATATGGTTTTTTAATATCTTTAAGGGCCATATTAATCTGGTTATAACTTGAAAAACTATCCATGAATAAGAACATAGAGTGCTTAGCAGTGTTATCCATAAGTGTATCAATATGAGGCATGAGAAAATTATCTTTAGGGCTTGTTTTATTTAGATCTTAATAGTCCACACACATTCTAACCTTATCATCTTTTTTGGGGACTAGGACTATGTTAGCCACCCATTCAAAATATTTGGCTACCTCAAGAAAATTGGCATCATATTGCTTTTTAACCTCTTTTTTAATTTTTAGCAACATTTCAAGCTTTATGCGTCTTAGCTTTTGTTGCATTAGCTTGTATTCAAACTTTAAGGGTAACTTGTGTGCTAATATATCAGTGCTAAGCCTTGGCATATTTTCATAAGACCATGCAAAAACATCTACGTACTTATGAAGTAGATCTATTAGCCTCTTCTTATCATTTAATGATAGGGTTATGCCAATTTTAACTTTTTTCTTTTTTTTTCTCTTAAATTAAACATTTTTAGAGCTTCTTAGTTTGGTTTAATTGGTTTCTTCTCTTATTCCATTAGTCTCATTAATTCATAAGGCAAAGTGTAGTCATCTGAAGTTTCTTTATTATCAAGTTCATCAATATGAATAGAATTTTGAAAGTCAAATCTTGAATCATTGTCATAACTGCCTTCACATTTATTATTTGGAAACCTTAAAAATGGGTGCAATGGAAAGATATGGGCAAGTGTTTATGTAAAAAGATGAAAAAATTGAAAGAGGAAATGTAATGATAATGCATTTTGCAAATCATTTTATTGAATAAATAATAAGTAAGTTAGCCCATACATAAAAGATACCCCTAATGCTTGACCTTAAGTAGTTAGGGTCTAGCTTCACGACTTTACTTTTTCAAAGGTTCAAGGACAGCAAGTAACTTTGTCATCTTTCAATTTTTCACATCATTGCTTAGTAAGGTAAGATACATAAATGGCTTCTCTTCTTGATCTTCAGCAACCTCATCATCCATCATCATAATAGAAAACTAAAAAAAAATCTACCACAGATTCCATGCTATATCCCCATCGATTGCTTGAGAGGACTCAAGATACATGCATTCTCTAAAGTGAAAAGTATCATAAAGGTAGGGAATGACTAACTTTCCATCTTTAGGTTCACATCCCTTGAGATCAGCCATTTTCTTCTCTTTTTTAGCATTTACTATTTTCATCTTGTTTGTCCTTCTTGGCTTATATCCTTGTTAATGGAGATCATTTTATCTCTTGCGGATTCTTCCCCAATCTTTTCTTAAGATGCCAACCATTTTCAATCACTTGTTTGATTATCACCCTAGTGCTTGACAATTAAAGGGCATAAAATTTAGATCATTCCCCTATATATGTTGCACTGATTATTTCAAAGAATCTAAATAAGCACTCCAATGCTTCATCAACTATTTTTACATATAGAGTGAATATAGAATGAGTTAGAAGCAAATCTTTTTCTTTAGAAATACAAACCAAATATCCATCAACAATGAATTTAACTTTTTAGTGCAGAGAGAAAAGAACAACACTTGCTATATGAATTCGTGATCTTTCTAGTAGGTAGCTATAGGCTAGAAAGATGTCTTTCACTTGGAATTTGATATGAAAGGTACAAAGACTAATCGATAATGGTATCACTATGTTTCCCAACATTTTTTTTCATGAACCATCAATAGCCCTTACTACCATATGACTAGTTTTCATATAAGATGTGTCGATTGGGAGATTAGCCAAAGTACTAATAGGCATTACATTTATCGAAGAGCCATTATCAATCAAGATCTTGGCAATGGTATGACTCTTGTATTTTACAGTGATGTGAAGGGCCTTTATGCTTTTTCGTCCCTTAGAGGGTATTTCATTATCATTAAAGGCTATGTAATTTGAAACCATCAAATTTCCAACAAAGTTGCCAACTTCTTCCACATATATATTGTGAGAGACATAAGCTTGGTTTAGTACTTTCAACAAAGCATTCATGTGGGATTCTGAGGAAAAAAATAGTGAAAGAAATGAAATCCTTACAGGCATCTTATTCAATTGCTCCACCATGCTATATTCATTGTGCTTGATTAATTTTAAGAATTCACATGCCTCTTTCTCTATGACTGGATTTTGGTATCCCCTATTAAGAATTTTAACAAAGTTATTTTGGTTACCTTCTTCATCCTCTTTGGCCTTTTTTTTTTAGCTTTATCCCCCATTTAAGTGAATAACATTGTCCACTTCTAGTCATACTTCTTACTCCAGTTATATTTGCAAAGTTGATTGTAGTTTGATTATCATCCAATCCTTAAGTCACCATATCACATTTGTATTTCCATGGTACTGCTTTGTTACTTTGATATGGAAAAAGATTTGGGACTTTGATTGTCAAAATCAATTTTAAAGTAGGTTTCTCATCATTCTAAATCAACTTACAGTAGATTATGAGAGGTTTAACCCAGGCCCTGTAAAGTCTTTTTTCCCTTACTAAGTTTACCATATCTTCTTCAACTTCCTCATAAAACTCGATTTGAAAGGCATCCATTATTTTTAGTAACTTTTGGCGATAAGCATCACAATGCTAGATAAAATGCCTTAAAACCTTTTTATGATATTTTTAAAACTAGTTCAAATCTATCTTGTCACAATAGTCTTTATGACTTAGGGATACTGGATAAATTGTGTCTGTCTTAACTAGTTCTTTAAAAACTTATTCCAATGAAGTTTTAACATCATTGACACTTCCTTTAATGTGGTAAATTTTATCATAATTTATAGTGTTAGTGGTTCCAGAATGAGTTGGTAGATGATTCCCACTAATGTTTGGTCCTCTAAAGGTATCAAATTTTAACACACGTTGGTCAATGAGATATTGCACTTTAAATTTCAAAGCAAGGTAATTTTCAATTGAGTGACCTATATTTCTAGCATGATAGTCACATCTAGCAATAATATCATGCCATTTAGGATTGCAGGCTTCAATGATACTAAATAAAGAGGTACTATAAGGTGACTTTCTACTAACTGAAGGAATAGTTCAGTATAGGTCATTAGAATAAGATCAATCCGAATCTTTTCTGGGTAACTCGAGGTCCTCTTGAATAACTAGTTTATGCATTTGATTGTGTAGTGAAAAAAAGGTTAGGGCCATGCATGGGGGTTATATGTTGGAAATTAGGTTGATAAGTGAGTGGTACGAGGTGCTAAGGATAGGTGTTTGGTGAAATGTTATAGGTAGAATGGTAAGGGCCTTGGTACAGAGGCTATAAAGGATATCAAAGGTACCCTTTGAATTATGGCCCTTCATGAAATACAACTTAAGCATTAGCCTCCTTCTTTTTAGATGCAACTCTTTTTTTGTGTTAGATGCTTTACTCCTTTCTAGCTTCTTATTCTTTATAGCATTTTTAATGATTTCCTCCAGACATTACCATATTAAAAAATTCTTGGTGGCATTGCCAATCATTCTCTCATAGTAGGGAGTCTTAAGAGTATTGATGAATAAAACTATGTTTTTTTTTTTGTTAACGGGGGTTAAACTTGGGAAGGCATATCCTTCCATATTTAAGCATATTCTTTGAAACTCTCACTCTCTTTTTTCTCCATGTTTTGGTTAGAAACAAAGCTAAGTTAGTAGCTCAAAGGTTTAGTAAAAAAAAAGAGCTGATTATGATGAAACCTATGCCCCAGCTACAAGGTTAGAAGCCATAGGATGTTGCTTGCATTTACATGTTTCAAAGATTTCAAGCTTTTTCAAATGGATGTCAAGAATACATTTCTAAATGGTTTTATAAATGAAAAGATATATGCAGAGCAACCTCTCAATTTTGAAAATCTTTAATTTTTAAATCATGTTTATAAAATGACAAAAGCTTTATGTTGCTTAAAACAAGTTCCTAGAGCTTAGTATGAAGGATTATCAAATTTTTAATTAAAAATGGTTTCAATAGAAGGAATGTTGATACTATACTTTTTATTAAAACAAAAGAAAAAGACATTCTCATTGTGCAAGTTTATGTTGATGATATTATATTTGGTACTACTAATGAATCTCTTTGTCAGGAATTTGAAGATTATGCAAAGTGAATTTGAAATAACTATGATGGAGGAGTTTACATTTTTCTTAGGATTACAAGTAAAGAAAACAAAAGATAGTACCTTCATAAATCAAACCAAATAAATCAAAGACTTGCTTAAAAAGTTTGGATCAGAAGAATCAAAGCCTTACTCAACACCTATGCATTTCAACAAAACTTCATAAGAACAAAGAAGGTAAATGTATAAATTTTAAATTATATAGGTCTATGATTAGTTCATTGTTATATCTTATAGTAAGTATATCAGATATAACGTTTAATGTGTGCTTATGTGCTAGATTTCAATCGTCATCTAGAGAATTACATTTACTTGCTATTAAAAGAATTTTTAGATACTTTAAAGACACTTTTAACTTAGGATTATGGTATCCAAAAGGTTCATCTTTTGCTTTACATGCTTATTCTGATACGGGTTTTAGTGGTTGAAAAATTAATAGAAAGAGCACTTTTGGTACTTGTAAATTGTTTGGGAATATGCTCATATCATGGTTTTTCAAGAAATAAAATAATATTACTTAATCCACAATCAAAGCCAAATATGTAACGGCCTATAGTTGTTGTACTTAAGTTTTTAGATTAAACAATAATTGGAAGATTTTAAAATTATCATAGGTCACATTTCCATTAAATGTGATACAACTAGTGCCATTAATCTAATCAAAAAATCAAATTCAACACTCAAGAACTAGGCATATTGAAATTAGGCATCATTTCATTAGAGATTATATTCAAAAAGGTGATATTGGGCTTGAATACGTTGATACCTTACATCAATGAGTCGATATTTTTATAAAACCTCTTGATAGAGATAGATTTTATACAATTAAAGATGAAGTTGGTATAATGAATGCTCCTTGAAATACAATTCTTAATAAATTGATATATGTGTGCATTGCTTAACAAATGTGTGTTTATCTTGATACACTTTTGATAACTTGTTTATGATTATATTTGTGATTATATGATGCATATTTGAATGGTTATATTGCATGCATATTAATTAAAAAAAATCTTTCAAACTTCATTTAAAAAAAGTCTACATGTGAACCAATCGATCCAAGATGACTAGATCGATTGGTAGTTTTTCCAGTCACCAAATTGATTTTGGAAATACAAGATTGGATTGATCCCTTTAGGACCCAATCAATTGGTCCATGGTTGGCTCACCAAAATCGTAACATTCAGACCGGATTGATCCTTTAGAGACTCGATCGATCAGTCTTTAGGTAGCCTCTCTCATGCGCATAATTTTGAACCTTTCAAAAAACCTGGTTCTTTTTCTTTCTTAGTCGACCTTATTCACCCTTTCTTCCCAAAAATACTCTCTTTAAACCCTAGGTATTAAAACTTTAATTTCTCTCAAAGTTGGTCACTTTCAACCAAAATTTCTTGCAAATTATTTCATATTTACTTGATTTCTTGCAAAATCTTTTTAAAAAATTCTTCAAATCACCCAAAATCCTTCACCTACACTTTTCCCTTTAGAAATTTGATCTCTTTCTATGCCTTCATTGAAACTAAAACATTCACTCAATTTCATACATCTCTCAAACATATATTACTATTTGTCACCTATATTCACAAATTCTTTCATCAATTTAACTTAAGCCTACTTATTTTCACTATTCCATTTTTTCCATGAATTATTTCATATTTACTTGATTTCTTGCAAAATCCTTTTCAAAAATTCTTCAAACCACCCAAAATCCTTTACCCATGCTTTTCCCTTTAGAAATTTGATCTCTTTCTATGCCTCCATTGAAACTAAAACATTCACTCAATTTCATACATCTCTCAAACATATATTACTATTTGTCACCTATATTCACAAATTCTTTCATCAATTTAACTTAAGCCTACTTATTTTCACTATTCCATTTTTTTCATGGCACCTAAAACAAGACCTTCTCTTGCCAGGAGGAGAAATCCACTAAGAGAGCCTTTATTTCATCAATCAAGCCTTCTTTAAACCAAAATTTTAAAAATCCTACAGCAAATGTGAGATATGAGTTAAATTTTGCTTGTAGAGAAGTCAAGTAATGAAGGGTAATCAATCTTAATTTCCTCCAATCCATTGAATTTTCATATTTACACGTTTTTTATGATTTTGGTTGGATGAACTATTTTAGCTTGGATGGAATTGTCTTTGGGAATCTAGTAAGGGTAATTTTATAGAAATGCAAATTGTATTGAAGTTGATGGATATGAAAATAGGTATTATACTGAAAATTTTAGAACATGAAATAAGATAATGGAGACACAAACATTAGGTGTGATATATTAGGATTGGCCTAAGATATTTTTTAGAATGATGATTTGAGGATTGCTCCAACTCAGGCTTCTAGGTTGACCACACATGATAGATTGCTTCATCTTATCATCACACATGTGTTAGCACCCTTTGGAACCTAATACTCCACCATTAGGAAGCAAAATTATTAGTGGATGTATAAGATTAAACATAAGGATAAACCCAATCTTCTGCACTTCATTTTCAATGATATAATGAGGGTTGTTTAAAATAGGGACTACACTTTGGTATATAGGGTACCCCTTAACAATCTACTCAAGAAGTTAGGTATCAATACGAGAAGTGATAGAGAGATTGTGTCTAATCTTACTAGTATTCTTAGAGTTCATACACTTCATAGTATAGGATACATTCAAAATCTTACTGGGGTATGGATTAAGGAAAGTGAACTTGGAATTGAGCATGAAAAAGAGCATAAGGTTTAAGATATTCCACAAAAAATTTCATATGATATTCCACAAGAAGGTCCTTCTAGTACACCATTTGATACCCAAGGAATTTTGTAAATTCTTATTACTTAAATGAACAATTTACACTCATTAATTAGGGATATTAACTCTAGATTGAAAAACATGAAAGTAACCCAAAATAATATGGTTTTATAAGTTCAACAAGTCAAGATTGACATTGGACAAATTCGGACTGCATAAGAGCAAATGGAGCAACATTTTCATCATTTTCCTCCTTATCCTCCTCCAACTTAACCTATCATTTAAGCCAAGTCTAAATGTTTTTCCTACATTTTCCTAACTTTTAAGTTTTTAATTTTCTTAAAGATAGTTCATTGTAGCATAAACTTTGGTACTTTGCATATAATGGCTTGAACTTTTCTTTGCTTGATTATGTGGCTTTGAGATTCAAAGTTTATTGTGCTTGATTGTGTTGCTATGGAAGTGCCATTGTGATTATGTCCATTCTTGATATTATGATGCTATGGTGAGCTATAGCATTGAGATTCAATGATATTGGCCTTACGTTGATTATAGTATTGTTGCCTTGAATTGCACTTGAATTGGTTATAGTATTGTTGCCTTGTTCTTGGCTATTTTTTGTTATAAAAAAAGGGAAAAAGTTTGTGTATTGTGAAAATTTGCTAAATTGTTACACTCCATGTATGTCTCTTTTATAAATACTCTTGATATCATGATTTGCTTAATGAAAAGGGGAGACTTCTACCTTGTATGTCTGCTATGTCTATGCCCCTTAATTTTGTTAATCATGGTTAAATTCAAGGGGAGCTTATTTTTTTAAAGAGAAAAATGTTTTCAAAGCAAATTTTATCTATTAGTTTTGTTATATAAAAAAGGGAAAGATTGTTAGCGTTGAATTGATAAAGTATTTTCAAATGGCAAAACAAAAATTTACTAAAATTGAATTGAAATGATGTTGTAGACACTCAATTTTGTTTAGGTTAATTCGAATTTATTTGATTTGCATGTTTATATTTGAGCTGGTTTAAGCATTAAATCAGATCAAATTTGTTTGAATTAGTTATTTTAAATTTTATTGAATTAATTAAATTAATTGAAAAATTACAAACAAAGTATACATACAAATAAATAAATAAATATATTATTATTCTTATTATTACAAATAAGCAAAAAAAAAAAAGAAAAAAACAACAAAAAATATAAAAAGGAATGGCCGATAGCCACTACTAATTCTATCTGACCATTGCACACATAAGCCAACCCTAACACCCTGCTCTGCTCCACTACCCTATACTGCCCAGTGCCATGCTCTACCACCTTGCATGTTGAGAAAATTTTTGGTTGGATGTTACAAATGACTAGATAAAAACCAAAGAAAAGACTAGACAAAAGGGGGGTCGAGCACCCATTTTCCATGAAAAACCTTCTCCCACAATAAACCCTTAACCCAAGCCAGACCCTTATGCGACCATCACATTTAGCACCCCAATAAAGGAAGAAGCACCTTAGCCAGTCCAGAGCTCCCAACATCAAACCCTTTTGATTTCTATAACCAATTCCATAGGCTAAGCCTTAACACCCATCACCATAGCCTACCAACCAATACAACCCCAACTCTCAACCTAGCTCTGGAAGCCCTGTAGGCACCATCACCAACTCAAGTTGATGCCTAAACCCTTTCCCATAAAAATTTTTATACCCAAAGCCTTTACCCGTGCAAGACTAGCACCCATATCAAGCCCAAAAAGCCAGCACTCTCATTAACAACCTACCCCAAGAGAAGCCACCCTCACACTAATTCTTTATGCCCTTTACTCGTACTTTCATCATCCCTCTATCCTAGTTAGAACTAAACCCTCTCGATCCTATCCCACAACCCAGGCATTGAGACTATAGCCTCTCATCATGACCCTTGATAAAGCCTTTAACATGTTCCCTCCATACCTATATCTCCCAACCCTTTACACCACTAGAACCCTAGACTACACCCTATACGCATCCAAAGAACATCCAAACATTTTCTCCACACCAAAACTAGGCCCATAAACCCCATTCCTACCTTTCACCAACCTCTTTTCAAACACCGAAATAATACCTTGCCCTAGCCCTTCCACCTAGTCAAACCCACATAACACCAGTTCCTGTTTTTTCTCAAGCCACCAATTCTATTCGAAAAACACTCCCAGTACACACACACACACACACATAAACAACTCTATTCCCAAACACCTCACTACCCAAGCCCTTCCTAGCACCAAACCCAAGCCCAACTTACTCATCGAAAAAAAAACAACCCAACACTAGTCTCTAACCAACCTAAAAAAAATCTTAAAACCCTTTCAACAAATTTTCCCAGAATACCAAAAAGAAAAAAAAAACACAAACCCATCCTAACTTGCCAAATTCAATAATTACAAAAATAATAATAATAATAACAACCATAGTCTTATCTATAGGGAGGAACCTCGGTGCCAAGCATCCTTGTGAAAATAAAAATAAACAAATAAAAATCAATCTCAGTTAAACAAAAAGGGAAAAGAGAAAAGAAAAGAAAAAGAAGAGGGGAACAGTGGCCAAAAAAACCAGAGCGATGCTAAAAAAAAGATCGATGGCTGGTGGTGCGGTGGGCTAATGCCAGAACTGGGCAAGGTTGGGGTAAAGGCATTTGGCTCTTGAAAGAAAGAAACAATTTTTTTAATAGAAAGCAAAAATGAAATAAAAAAAATTAAAGTTTTGTAGTATTTTTTACAATAGAGAACCGGACGAGTCAAGCCCAACCTAGTTATTCGACCCATTCTAAATCTAAATCGTGACCTAGGCCCATATTTGTTGGACTCACCCTTCAACCAAGCCATACACAATGCCCAAGCCTCAACTTAATGCTTTGGGCTCTTTCATTAAGCTAGGTTGGGACCAAATTATGGTAAATTTATGTAGTTACTTGTTTATTTAATTTTTTTTCTTTCTTGCATGCATTTTATTTATTTATTTGTTTTTTTTTCTTGCATGCATTTTTTAAGATATATTTAATTATTTTAAATTGTTGGTGATATTTTTAAAATTAATCTAGTATAATTATATTTATTTCACCGCATAAGTGTAATAAAATTAAAATCAAATGGTTTTTTTTTATGATGGGACTCCGAGAAGTCCAAGTAGTGATTCCTGAAAATTTTTTAGGTGAGAAAAGATTTCTAAAAATTACCAAAATATTAGAATATTAAGAAACTCTTTTCAATAGAAATTTTTTTTATCAATTTCAACAATTTCCCTTGAAAAGATAAAAAAATAAATATTCATAAAAGCACGCATTTTTCATAAAATTGAATAACGAGAATTTTCAATAATGAGACTTTGGAAAGTTCGAGTAGTAATTCCTGAGAATTTTCTATGAAAGAAAAGTCTTCTAAAAATTATCAAAGTATTGGAATACTTAGAAGATTCTTTTCAATATGAAAAATTTTCATTTTATCATCATTTTCTTTAACTTGAACAATTTTTCTTAATAAATAGGAGAGTGTTTTTTAAGAAATAAATATATTCATAGATAATTATATTATTACATGATTTTAATATTTTTTTAAAAACAAATAAAAAATTTCCAAGGATAAGATCCTCAAGAAATCCAAGTAGTAATTCTTTAGGAATCTTTAGGTAAGAAAACCTATCTAAAATACCACCAATATATTGGAGCATTTAGATTAATTTTTAATAAAGATTTCTTGTTCTTTTACAAATGGCATAGAAATGAATTTTTAAGAAAATGCTATTTGATTTAAAATTATAGACATCATATTTTATGTTTTTTTAAAAAAATGTTGGAAATAAATATGAACCACTGAAGATAGGATTTTTGAGAATTTCGAATAGCAATTCTTAAAATTCCTTAGGTGATTTGGTTCTTTTTAATATTGTCAAAGTATTGGAATGTTTTTAGAAAATTTTCAATATAAGGTTTTTATCTATTTTTCAAGCTTGTTAAAAAATAAAAATATGTTCTTAAAGAAAATTAAGAAAAATAAATTTTAAATACAAAAAATTAAGACCATTTTTGTTAATATTAAAAGATAACACATAATTAATTGGTACCATTTTAAAATGGGCACTGTGAATGGCTAATCCTTTTTCATGTGTAACCAATTTTTGAACCTAAATTGCTTTTTGCAAACCAAAAAATTATTTTTTTAATAAATTTTAAATAGTTTTAAAATTTTATTAAAATGATAAGTTTTAATAGGTGGCCAATCACACCTAGCCAAAAAATATTGGTGGCGACTCCATTCATTTGTTCTTAAATTCATATAGCAATCCCTAAAACCATTATGATAGCTTGATGACTCCATTAGAGACATCATTTTTTTAAGAGAATCAGGCCAAAAGTTAATAACGTGTTATTTTTAGTTTTGCTTTAATGGTCTTACTTGGTATTTAACATTAATTTTCTTGATTTTGATTTTGTTTTTAAATAACAATAGTAATAAAAATTTACATGCATTTTATTTTAGTTATGTCATTTGTTCATTATTTATTTTATGTATATGTTATTCTTAATAAATTGTAAGGCATGTAGGATAGAGATTGTGATTTGTTTTCTCTCACACACATGATGACACATTTCGTATCATGAATGAGCTTTATACTTGAGCTTTAACCTTTTTAGGAAGGAGTAAAGTAACTATGTTCTTGTGAGGTGATAACTTCCATAATAGCAAGTGAAATACTCCCACTTAGATTGAACCATTTTCATTCATAGCCTATAATATGTGAGGATCGAGGTACCTTGCCAGTCTTATATGGATGCCAATAAGGAACAGTTTGAGAACCTTTTAGATGTATAAATCCATACTCAGCATATCGTGAACTTTAAGGGCTAATGGTCGGTAGAGCCATACCAATCCTTTTTGTTGAAAATTACCCAAATTAAGGCATAAAGAAACATTCCAATCAGGGTTGTCAACCCAACCCACCCCGACGGGTTTCGACTCAACCTAATCTCATAGGATCCATTTTTTTAAAATTAGATTTCAGGTCGGGTCGAATCAGGTAATATTAAGAAAAAAATCGAGGTAGGTCAGGTTTAGGTTTTAGGCAAACTCGACCCAACTCGATATTATATAAAAATTATTTTTTAATTAATTAATTATTTATTTAGTTATATTTAAAAAATAATATTTTATTAATTTTAGATTAGATAGTATCGAGTCGGGTACGATTTATATAATATCTGGTTGGATCAGATTCAGATATGAAAAAAAATAAAAAAAATTTTACGTTAAGTCGAGTTCGGGTTTTATGATTATAAAGTCAGATCGAGTTCAAGGCGAGCAAAAACTCACCTCAACTCGACCCATTACCAACCCTAATTCCAATACAAATTGTATTAGGTGTACGAATGGTGTAAATAAAACTAAAATAGTGTAAAACAATAATGACATGAGTAAAATTAAAATTTTGAAAAAGGATAAATAAAAAAAAGCATTTTTTTGAAAGAAAAAAAAAGTATTTTTTTAACATAAAGTTCATTCATTTTATGGTTATCCAAAATTTACATTTTAGAAATGTTTTAAAATAAAATAAAGAAATTTTTTAGCATTATCCAAAACAAACAAACAAACAAAAATTTTCAAAAAAATAAAGGTTTTCTTAGCCAAATAAAAATAAATGAAAAAAAGGGAAAAATCTTTGAATCCATTTATTCTGTTTGATAAATAAAATATGTGTTCTTAAATTTTATTTTTTCCAAAAAAACAAAAAAAGAAACAAAGAATTTTAAATTTGAATATTGTTTTATCTTTCATATTTTCATTTGATCTTTTACATATATTTTTCATAATGTTAAAAAAAAAAAAAGAATAATCGGATAGTATATATGCCCCATCCCATGCATCATAGTAAATAGATATGCATCCCATCTAATCACATCATAATAAGATAATACATGCATTGCATCCCATTCATATCAATAAATAGTACATGCATCCTATCAACAATAATGGATAGTACATGTATCCCATTTTAGGCACATGTTGATAAATGATACATGCCTCAAGTAATGCATGCACTTCATTTCATTACATATTTTAAGGTAGTGTCAGTTTCATTAGGTTGATATAACACAAGCATTCCATGTGGACATATCTCGTGCACTTGATAACTTCATACATTCCATACAAATATGTTGCATTAATTATAGGTATATAATTCATGACTTATATAACATATTATAGCATCTCATGCATATGGATTCATGAATGGTAGAGTATTATAGAACATGTATTGCATTTTATATCCCACCATCACTATAATATAGCATTACATTCCTTACATACACATTCATGGATGAGGAAACTTTTACCATTTGGGGCCTGTATATATAAAAATCCATTATCTTAGGCATATTTACATTTTATGACATTTTTTAAACATGCTTTATGTGTCATATAAGTTAGAAATTATTTCTATAGCATTCATTCAATAAGGGTAATAATATAGAATTTTTAGGTCTAAGTCCTAAAATAAAATATTTGTCTTTATGAGAAGAAGAATGGTGAAAATAAGAGATCAATTGAAGCAAGGATTAGTACATTAGAGTTGAATCAAGAGGAATTTTGGCTTGAACTTTGAGAGATAAAACAACAAATGGCTTAATTAATGGAAATTGTTAAAGGTAGTGGCAGGATCGAGTTTGTTGCTCCTCAAGGATCGTTGTCACTTTCGATCCCGTTAAATCAAGACCAATTGGCTCCTATTAGTTTTGGCACTTTTCCTGAGCATACTAAGGCATTAGGTGATTCAAATAGTGATCAAAGTTTAGGCAAGCTCAAGAAAGGAATGAATGAATTGGCCACACAAATGATTGAACTCAAAAGGTTGATTTTCAAGATAGAGTTACCTGACTTCAAACAACCCTCACCAACCATCTTGAATTCAAACTCACACCTAAATTCTTCTCATGACTGTTTCAATCTCTTTTCTAAGCACCTAAGACTAGGCCCCCAAACTTCATACAATCTCTGATAAGTCTATAACCAAAATTTTTGGTCTTCTATTCCCCAACCACCTGTTCAGCTAATTACTCAAATTCGAATCTTTGCATCATCATTAAATCCTAAAAATCCTAGTCCACCAAAAATTACCCAAGAAAAAGAAACAATTAGATCCTCTCTCTATTTCATACGAAAATTTTTTTCCTTGTCTAGTTGAAAGACACCTTATTGTCCATGTGCCTTCAAACCTAGAAAGCTTTCGTACCTAAAATGGTATAATCTAAATGTTAAGTGTGAGTTTCATGATAAGGTTAAAAGACATTCCATAGAAGACTATATTGCCTTTAAAGATATAGTTCAAGCTTTGGTTGATGCAGATCTCATAAAATTTAAAGAATTGATTAGTGATTTTTGATAGTGGAAGAGTTGTGGGTCAATGATACTAAAAGTGATCGTCAAATGGGAAACCTTTGTTGGTAAGTTTGAGTGTCATCTCAAGATTATGATTTTTTGGGTCATGTTTAAGTGTTGGCATTGCATGAATAGGTCTTGTGTATCAAATTGTTATATGGATTTGTATCATCATTTGATATTTTTAATTTTTCTTGAATTTTAGACTTGTAATTGGTAAAAAAGGGGAAAATGTTAGAGTTGAGTAAAGCCTTACATAGTTAGGCCCCAAGATTATAAAAAAAGGTACTTTGAAAAAAGTAAAAAAAAAAAAAAGACAAAAAACAAAAAATGAAAAATGAAAAAAAAATTTTTAGTCCGTATGGGTTGGCGATTGCTATTAAGGATTTGTCAAATACCTAAAACTATGTTTCTTATTCCTTTCAAATGATTCCATTCACCAACCTTGACCCCTCAAAAGCTATAAGGTTGACTTCGTGAACTTTACTTTCACCTAATAACATTATGATATCAAAAGCTAATATTCTTTTCCAAGGTAATGAAAAATGAAACATCTAATTTAAAAAGGAAGAAAGAAATTTGGATTCCTTAAAGATCAAGCAAATATGACATTTTTCTTAAAGATTCAGTTATGATAATTTGATGTGTCAATATTACACTGTAGTTCCAAAAATTTTCAAAATCAAAGTCACCCCAAGTCCTATAAAATGATCGTAGACTTACAAATTTTTTAGCCATTTACCCAAAATTTAGCCTAGCTCATGTGTTTCCAGGGATGTTATTTATATTTACCAATCTTTTAGCCCCTTTACCCAAAAAGTTGGCCTAACCCATATGTAATTAGGGTCATGTTGATCATGAAACTTACTAACCTTTTAGTTTTTTACCTTAAAATTAGCCCAATCCATATTTCTTAGGGGCACATTAATTAGAAAAAAAAAGATCCCGTTGCCTTTTAAACAATTTGAGTTATGATCAACCTGTTCATTTTTTTTTTTTTTAGGAAAGTGATATGGATCATTTGATACCTCAAATGGGTTCATTCTGTATTACCTTTTCTCATTCATTCCACAAAACTTTTTTTTTTATAATAACTTTCATTAAAGATGGGTTGCTAAATTGAGGCATTTTTCATGAAACACATTATTGGCAAAATGAATTTAGGTATGAGTAATCGGGGTATGTTAAAAAAATAAAAATAATAATAACATAAAAATAATAAAATAATAAAAGAAGAGAAAAAAATGATTATGACATCATGCATATAGGAAATTTGAACAAATTTCAATAAAGTCCTAACAAATTCAAAGTTTGGAAAAGGGACAAGGAAAAAGCCCAAAATAAAAAATGATAAAAAAAATGCTAAAATGAAACCTTTCTTCAACATCAGTTTTCTAAAAGGAACTACTCTTCAATTTAAGTGTTTATACTTGAAATGACAATTGACCATCTTTCATTATCCTTTCACAAATGTAAAAATTAATCCTTTGTTACCCCTTTAAGCCTAACTGAATTCTTTCAAAATAAACCCTAACTAAGAATCACCATTCACACTTAAGGGCAAAAAGAAACACATTTAAAGGTTAAGAATGGAGATGTTTGAATAAAATCCTGTGTGTTGGGGTAAAAGCTCAATATAAAAGTTCACAATAAGTTTTAAATCCACACAGTGAAAAAAAGGTAAAAAAAAGAAAAAATTAAGAAATGAAAAGAAATGAAGAATAAAAGAAGGAAAAGAAAAGAAATGAATAGGTGGAAAGCAAAAAGGAATAGACCTCAGAGTGCATCCTTTGAATGAAAAAATGATCTTTAGTTTTAAATATCCTTAAACACTTATTTTGCACCTTTCGATCCTTTTCTTAAACAACCCTAAACCATAACTTACATTGCAACCTTCAAAAAGTCTATATTAGATCAAGTATGAAGGCTTAAAATTGAATAATTTCTCATGTAAAAATACAATGAATCTTTTACATCCCCATTCATTACATAATTTCCTGTTCAGACTGTTAACCCCTTTTGAAAAAAATTTTTCCTCACTTCGATTAGTTTGAATTTTTTTTAAGTGCATGGTGTGTTAAAAAAACAAAAAAAAGGAAAAAAAATTAAAAAATAGAAATAAAAATGGCTCTAAGGTGAAAACCCTAAAAATGACAGTCTAGAGCAAACCTTGAAGGCCACTTTTAATGCTAAATATGGTATATGCTAAGTTAAACCTTATTGAAAGATCTGAAATATCAAAGTCACAAAAGTCTGAGGTGAGTTGATTTTGAAAATCTCAACCTTTGTTTATTTTCAAATAACCTTTTAAAATCTCAAATCCTTATAGCCAACCTTGACATATATCAAATTCTAATACTTGAAGACTAAGGAAGATGTTGAATATGCTTGGTCTTTAAGGAATTCATGTTTTTAAAAAAGCTTATGTTTCATTTGTGAGCTTACATGGAAAATCATATGCTTCTTTTATCCTTTTCAAGTGTTGAAACCCTTTTGAATGAACAAAAATCTCCATATACAGAACCATTCAATCTATTTGAAAAAAAAATCTTCACCTTTTAATTCTGATAAAGATCACTAATTATTGGGAATGCAAACCCAGTTTATCTAGCATCAAAAAAATAAGAAAAAAAGAAATTTACAATGGCATCACTTGCATGTACATTATGAGAAAGACAATTGCATTCACAATTGCATCACTTACATGTGCATCTTGAAAAAGACATTTGCATTGGTATCACTTGCATATGCATTACATGAAAAAGACATTTTGCATTTTCATCACTCACATGTGCATCATGAGAAAGATATTTCCATGCACATCTACATCATTTGGAAAAGACATATGCATTTAAATCGCTTACATCTGTATCATAAGAAAAAAGATATTTGCATTTGCATTACTTACGTTTGCATCATGAAGAAAACAGGCACATTTGCATCACTTGCATCTACATACAAAAAAGATATTCGCATTTGCATCAGTTGCCTTTACACTTATATCTACATCTTAACCAAGGCATTTGCATTTACACCATAAGAAAAAAGTTTGCATTTGCATCATGGCATCTATTTCACAAGAAAGACATTCACATTTGCATCACTTGCATTTGAACTTGTATCTATATCTTAACCAAGGCATTACCATAAGAAAAAATTTTACATTTGCATCATGGCATCTGCATTCTAAGAAAAAGTATTTGTAGGGGCATTTATATGAAAAGAACATTGTCATTTGCATTGCAAAAAAGTCATATGTATTTGCATCAAGCATTCATATTGACATTTATATTTACATCATTTGATAGACATTTTGTATCAAGATTGTGTTTGTCAACTTTGTAAATATTAAAAAAAAAAAAGAGAGAAAAGAGAAAGAAGAGATGAAAAAAGAAAGATTTGGAATGGCACCTATTTTCAAATTCATCAAATCATGGTTAAAACTTGTTAGAAGTAATGTTGGATAAGGATCAGCAAATGATCATCGAAGTTCACAAGAAAAAAGCTTTTAGAATATACAAACTGAGTTTGAGAATGGTTGTTTAAGAAAAACAAAACAAAAAAAGAGGAAAAGATTGATGTAAAAAACCTTGTTACCACAATTTGGATATGTCATATCAGTTTCTAATAATACTTGCATTACATGTATCACATTCATTGCATTCGTGAATTACAATTAATATATTTTTTAAAAATTTGAACTTTGCTTTTCAAGGAAGAATCATTCAAATAAAGGATTGAGATATCAAAAATGATTTTGAAACAGTCATAACCTAAGAAATCCTCCAGCCATAACATCATAAGTCATTTTCAAACCACTTTTAGAATAAAAAGAAAGAGAGAGAAAAGAAAAATAAGATTTTAAAATTTTAAAACCTCTGTTTAAGGGGAAACCATTTTCAAATTAAAATTTTTAAAGTTTTAGTGCCTCTGATTGAGAGAAACATTCAAAGATTCTTTAGATTTCTAATATCTCTGGGCAATACATTTTAAATTTTTAGAGTTTCAACGCCTTTGATACAGGGAGCATTCAAAGATTTTTAAAACCTTTGGGCAAAATATTTTAAATTTTTAAAGTTTCAATGCCTTTGATTGGAGAAGCATTCAAAGATTTTGACATTTGTAAGACCTCGGGCATAATCTCTAAAACTTTCAGGCACAATTTTCAAGACCCTGAACAAAACAATTTAAATTTTTAAAGTTTTAATGCCTTTGATTTGAGGAGCATTCATAGATTTTGAGATTTGTAAGACTTTCAAGCATTATTTTCAAGACCATCGAACAAAACATTTTAAAATTTTAAAGTTTCAATGCTTTTGATTGGAGAAGCATTCAAAGATTTTTAGATTTTTAAGACCTTCGGGCATAATTTTTAAGACCTCTAGGCATAATTTTCAAGACCTTCGAGTAAAACATTTTCAATTTTTATAGTTTCAATGATTTTAATTGGATGAGCATTCAAAGATTTTAACATTTATAACGCCTCTAGACATAATCTTTAAGACCTATATGCATACTTTCAAGAGCTTCAGGTAAAACATTTTAAATTTTTAAAGTTTCAATGCCTCTGATTTGAGGAACATTAAAAAATTTTGAGATTTGTAAGACCTCTAGGCATAATTTTTAAGACTTCTGAGCATAATTTTTAAGACCTCTGGGCAAAAGATTTTTTTTTAAACCTCTATTTTAGGGGAGTTATTTTAAAAGTTTCAAAGCCTCTATTTCAAGGAGTAATTTTCAAACAAGTTTTTTTTAAAAAAAAAATTTAAAAGCATCATCCGAACAAAATTGTTGTCTATATCTTTGCATGATCTCTAATTCTCATAAATATGTAAAAAAGGGTAGCTGTAGACATTCAATTTTGTCCAGGTTAATTCAAATTTTTTTGATTTGCATGTTTTTATTTGAGTTGCTTTAAGCGTTAAATTAGATCAAACTTGTTCGAATTAGTTATTTTTAATTTTATTAAATTAATTAAATTAATTGAAAATTACAAAAAATAATAAATACAAATAATTAATTAATTAATTATATTATTATTCTTATTATTACAATTAAGCAAAAAAATTAAAAGGAAAAAATAATAAAAAAATACAAAAAGGAGTGGCCGATAGCCACTGCCAATTTTGTCTAACCACTACACACATAAGCCAGCCCTAACACCCTGCTCTGCTCTAATACCCTATATTACCTAGTGCCATGCTCCACCACCCTGTATGCTGAGAAAATTTTTGGATGGATGTTACAAATGATCAGATAAAAACCAAAGAAGAGACTAGACAAATGGGGGTCGAGCACCCATTTTCTATTAAAAACCTTCTCTTACAATGAACCCCCAACCCAGGCTGGACCCTTATTCGACCACCACCTTCAGCTCCCTAACAGAGAAAGAAGCACCCACCCAAGCACCTTATCTAGTCTAGAACTCCTAGCATCGAACATTCTTGATTTCCACAACCAATTCCATGGCCCCAACCCTGATAGCCATCACCATAGCCTACCGACCAACACAACCCCAACTTTTAACCTAGCCTCGGAAGCCTCATAAACACAATCACTAGCTTAAGTCGATGCCTAAACCCTTTCTCAAAATCCTGGATTAAACCCTGTGTGCATCCAAAGAACATCCTAACCTCTTTTCCACACCAGAACCAGCCCCATAAACCTCATTCCCAACTTTCATCAACCTCTCGTCAAACACTAAACGAAGCCCTCACCCCAACCCTTCGACCCTACTAATACATATAGCACCAGTTCTTATTTTTTCTCAAGTCACCAATTCCATTCGAAAAACACTCACAGTACACACACACATAAACAGCCCCATTCCCAAACACCTCACCACCCAAGCCTTTTCTAGCACCAATCCCAAGGTCAGCTTACTCATCGGTAAAATAACAGCCTAACACCAGTCTCCAAGCCGTCTAAAAAAATCTTAAAACTCTTCCAACAAATCTACCCAAAATACCAAAAAAAAAAAAAAAACCACTACCTTCCCCTTAAGGAGGAACCTCAGTGTCAAGCATCCTTATGAAAACAAAAACCAAAAAATAAAAATCAATCTCAGTTAATAAAAAAAAAAGAAAAAAAAAAGGAAAGAAAAAGAGGAACAATTGTCAGAAAAAGCAAAGTGACACTAAAAGAAAAATCGACAACTAGTGGCATGGTGGGTTAATGCCGAAATTGGGCTAGGCTAAGGTGGGGGCATCTTGCTTGTGAAGGAAAAAATAATTTTTTTTAACAGGAAGCTAAAATGAAATAAAAAAAAAACTTAAAGTTTTATATTTTTTTTTAAATAAAGAGAGAACTAGGCAGGTCAAGCCCAACCCAATTATTCAACCTAGTCCAAATCCAAATCATGACCTAAGTCCACAATCGTTGGACTCACCCTTTAACCAAGCCATACACAATGCCCAAGCCTCATCCTAACTGTTTTGGGCTTTATCTTTGAGCTAGGTTAAGACTCAAATTGTGGTAAATTTATGTAGTTACTTGTTTATTTATTTATTTTTTTTCTTGCATGCATTTTTTATATATGTTTAATTATTTTAAAATTGTTGGTGGTATTTTTTAAATTAACCTAGTATAATTATATTTATTTCATCACATAAGTGTAATGAAATTAAAATCAAATGCTTTTTTTTTATGATGGGACTCTGAGAAGTCTAAGTAGTGATTCCTAAGAATTATCTATGTGAGAAAAGATTTTTTAAATTTACCAAAGTATTGGAATATTTAGAAACTCTTTTCAATATAAAATTTTTTATCAATTTGAACAATTCCTCTTGAAAGGATAAAAAAAAATAAATATTTATAAAAGCATGTGTTTTTCATAAAATTGAATAATGAGAATTTCTGATAATGGGACTCTTGATAGTCTGAGTAATGATTCCCAAAAATTCCCTAAGCGAGAAAAGTCTCCTAAAAATTGTCAAAGTATTGGAATACTAAGAAGTTTTTTTTCAATATGAAAAATTTTCATTTTATAATCATTTTCTTTAACTTGAATAGTTTTTCTTAATAAATAAGAGTGTTTTTTAAGAAATAAACATATTTGTAGATAATTATATTATTACATGATTTTTAATATTTTTTAAAATAAATAAAAAATCTCCAAAAGATAGGATCCTAAAAAAATTCGAGTATTGATTTTTTAGGAATCTTTAGATAAAAATATCTATCTAAAATGCTGGCAATGTATTGGAGCGTTTAGATTAATGTTCGATAAAGTTTTCTCGTTCTTTTACAATGGCATAGAAATGAATTTTTAAGAAAATGCTATTTGCTTAAAAATTATAGACATCATATTTTATGTTTTTTAAAGAAATATTGGAAATAAATATGAACCATCAAGGATATAATTTTTTAGAATTTCAAGTAGCAATTTTTAAAAATTCTTTAGGTGAGCTAGTTCCTTTTAATATTGTCAAAGCATAAGTTTCCTAATTTATTAAGAATAATACGAAAAAAAAACAATAGAAGAAATGCGTATGAAAATTTTTCTTTTCGTTTTTTGGTTTGATTTTTATTTGTTTGGCTTTTTTTTTTAAGTAAAAAATATCTAGGAATTGAAAACTAAATACCAATTAAAACTGTTTAAATCAAAATTTAAGGATAACATGTAGTTAATCTTAGCCTAACTCTCAAAAACAAATGGCATCCCCAGTAGAGTCGCCAAGCTGTCATAACGATTTTGTGTCTGCCTGACGAATTTGAAAAAAGCAAAAAAAGGGAGTCACACTAATTTTTTTTGGCTAGGTGCAATTGGTCACCGATTAAAGCATATCATTTTAATGAAATCTTAAATTATTTAAAATTTATTAAAAGGATAATTTTAGGGTCTACAAAATAGTCTGGGTTCAAGAGTCAGTTACGTGTGAAAAATGATTAGCACCCCATAATACCTGTTTAAAATGATATCAATTAATTACGTGTTATCCATTGATTTTGATAAAAATGATCTCATTTTCGGTGTTTGAAAAATAATTTTCTTGATTTTTTCATTGTTTATCAAAATTTTGATTTTTTTATACATTTTATTTTTTATTTTTTTATTTTTTTATTCAAGAAAAATAAATTAGAACCTTTTTATTGAAATAATTCTTAAAATATTTCAATATGTGGGTACTATTAGAAGAACTCTTTCTCACATAAAGATTTTTTAGATATCATTTCTTGAAACACCTTAAAATCTCATTCTTGGAGGCTCGAATTTACTTTTCGCAAAAATTTTATTATGCATGCAATGAAAAATGCTAATATGTTAATGCAAGTATTTTATTCTCTTTTTTTTTTTTAATTTTATTGATTTTTATTTTTATTTAAATTTTTAAAGAAAAGAGAAATTTTTATTATATTGAAGATTTTCTATAAATATTCCAATACGTTGGTAATATTAAGAAAATCTTCTCACTTAAGGATTTCTTAAAGTATCTATATTCGGAATAATTTTAGAATCTCTTCCTCGAATAAATTTTTTTTTCTTATTTTTTTGTTGCTTTATTTTTAATTTATTAGTTAATTTTATTTATTATTTTACGATTTAAAAAAAGAAAATATTTATGGTATTGAAACTTTTTTTATAAATACTCCAATACGCTGGTAGTATTTAAAAAGTTTTCTCACCTAGAGATTTTATAAGTATCACTACTTGGAATACCTACGAATCTCATCATCGGATAAAAATTTTATTTTCTTACATTTTTATTTAATTTATAAGATTTATTCAAAATTAACAAAATTATCAAAATTTTTTATTATATATTTTATTATTTATTTACTAATTAATTATTTATCATAACAAAAAAATTTATTTTAACAAATATAAATATTTTAATATGCATAATTGTTATTAAAATAATATATAAAAAAATTCAAAAAACTTTCTTTTTTAACTTGAACTAGACCGATCAACTATCCGATCAACGCGGGTCCGATCAGTTCGGTGGCTCAATCCTGTTTGGTTGGTTCAACAACTCAGGACAGCCTGATTCGATCTAGGTTGGTTCAGTTGGACCGGTTAGAAACTGAAGCAGAAGCGGGTCGTGGGTCGAGTGCGCGGATCCCAAGTCGGGTCACGAGTTGATGCACGGATCCTCAGAGGTTAAAATGACTTCGTTTTGGTTCTGCCATCTATATAAAAGACCTAAAAAAATTTTAATTCATTTCTCCCTTTCTTAACCAAAAGAAAAAAAAACCAAAATTCTCTCAAAAAAACTTTAGGCCAATTAGTTCCAGGAATCAGCGGCTACTTCGTCGGTTGGCCACCGCGCCATTGGTTGCTGGCCGCCTGCACCGATGATCAAAAAATCTAAAAAAAAAATCAAAATGTTCCTCCCAACCTTTAAAGTCTATATCTAAGCCTAGTTTTACGAAAATAGGTTCCAAACGGTGCAGATCTGGCTTGAAAAGTTCGATCAAATTTTTTTTTGTGTTTATTTTTTTATACTGGTGTTGAGTTCCCTTACATTGGGGACTGTAGTTTTTTGTTTTTTTTTTTTACAGAAAGCTTTTTTTTTATTTTAAAAATTTTTTTTGACAATTTTTTCACTTTTGCAAAGTTTTTGAGTTTTTTTTAATCGATCGCTCTTTTTTTTTTAATAGACAATGAGTTGTATTTATAGAACTTTCTGAAATTCAAATATCAGATTTTTTAATATTCAAATCTTAGATTTTTAAGTTGAAATCCACGTTGTCAAGTTAGGTAAGATGTCAAATAGCTGCTGATGATGACAGTGATTAGAATTTTAGACTTTTAAAAATGGTGCATTTAATGTACTCATATTTTTTTGTCAAACTAAATCGAATAAGGAAAGAAAAAAAAGATAAAATAATAATAATAATAATAAATATAAAATGGTGTTTACATTATTAAAAAACGAGAACAGAAAACCAATTAAACGAAATATAAATAAATAAAAAATGAGTTAATAAATGGGTAATGAATGGTCAATATCAATGAGTTGGCAATCCACATGGTGAGTATGGGCGCAGGGTGCAACAAACCAGGGATGATGGAGAGCATGGGGACCCTTCACCGTATCAACATGCAAGCTCAAACAAATCATGCTATATATATATATATATATATGCAACCACCAAATTAAATTAATCCCATTTTCTCTTTAATTTGTTGCATTTGCATATATAGTTTTTCAATTCATCAAAGCTCGCCCCAGGAGTTTCCATGGCTGCAATAAAGGCGAGAGCCACACGGAATCGACCCTGCGTGGAGACCCAATAATATCGGAAGGCCGGGCCACAACCATTGGCTCAAGCTGGCCACCTAGGCCCGCCTCAGCCGAAACATCACTTCGCGAAGGCTGAAGCCATACACCCCCCCCCCCCCCCCCCCCCACCAACCGTTGTTGAGGGTCTATCTGCCAAGTGCTTGATGCAGCAAGTGGGTCCATATTCTCTTGTCACTCTTATGATCCTCCAAATGCCAGCATAAAGGGAGGTGTGGCTTTGTTCTTGTTCAATCATAAAATCCACTTAAGTTGCACTAACATCGAGTCATTCAAAGGGCTTTATTCAAAATTCGAAAATTGGTTCAATTTATTTATGTAATAATTTTAAATTCAAATTCTAATACTTATAATTTTTTTTATTTTCGAGCCACAATTTATTTTTGTACGAAAAAATAAAAACTTCACTCATTAATAATTGCTGCAAATTACACGGTTGGCTTCCAAGTTAGTTTCTAGAGCCTCCAGATGCATGTTAAGATTGGTTTAGGGTTTAATCATATGATCGCTTAATTAATTGGTTTTTCATATACCAAGGTTGGTTACATCAGCAGTAGTACAGTTAAATTAATATATAGTTAATAAAATATTTCTTAGCTTAATTATTGAAGTAATTTCTTTCACTTAATTATCCAAACGGTCTCTTGCTCTTGATTAGATGCATTTTCATCAAGGAATTTAATAAAGTTCACAGACTCATCTCTATACGTATACATCGGAATTTACGAGCACACTCCTAAATTTCGCAATAATTATCTCTCAAGCAGAAATTATAAACTCCATGCTTACACTTTTTTTTTTGTATGGATGACATCACGTCAACCAAGCGCATATGAAAATAATTTATATGGATGTGTTAAGTTGTGTTATCTCATGTTTGTAAATTTTGATTTTTTTGATTTTATATTAAATTAGGTTTTTTTATTTGTTATCAATTAATTTTACGTTGAAAATTTAATATAGTATTAAAACTCAAGTTAATCGTTTTAAGTTTATCTATCCTTAAATTTATCATGTAGTAAATTTTTTTGTTTTTGATTTACACATGATGAAATCTATTAAATGATATTATTTTACATCTGTTAAATTTTAAGTTTTTTATGATTTTATATTTAAGTTGAATCTCTTCATCTTATGACAAATATAAATTAATAACGTGCCCAAAACATTTTTAAATTATGGAAAAACAAGAATTTTTTTAAAAAAATTTCCTTGGACATAGGCTTCCAAAATTCTTTCCTCAACACCTCAAAAAAAAAATTTTTGAATATATCTTTTTTAATTCCCTAATCACAGTATTCGTTGTCATTACTCAACCACAACCACAACCACAGCCAACTAACATCCAGCATTCAGTAAACACCTATTGCAATAAATGGATACCTCCAAAAAAAATTTATGAATTCGCCTTTATCTTCTATTATAATCAATTAATTTTAAGTTAAATACTTAACACATTATAAATGCGCAAAAATTATTATCTCTTTTAAAACAATTTGAAATTTTTGCATGGCGCGTGCATTAATTGTTTCATTAAAAATATACAATATTGTTTTGATAGATATTGAAGACAAGTGATAATTTTTGCTAGAGTACTACACGTTTTTACTTTTCTTGAAAATAAAACGCACAAATAATGAAAGCATCAGTCCATTTTTTTTTTCAACCTTTTTCAATTTCCAACGAATCAATTGGAACTTAGCGAAATTAAAACTTTCTGGCAATGATAGAAGGGTGTTTGATAGCCAGCGTGTTAGCCATTCGGAACAAGGCACATGAATTTGCCATCAGCTTCATTTCCAACTTGTGTGCATCAACTCACCCCCGCCAGTCATAACCCATATGCATGCCATGCAAGAACATCCACCATGTATATGAACAAATGCACACCTATGCATGCATGTGCAAGATTTTTTTTTTTTTTTCCAAGCAAGATGATTAATAATATCAAAATACGTTTTTCGATTTATCAAAATGCACATATTATATCAGTAACATGATAAATTAAATATATAACAGCAATATTAGATAATATATGCAAAAAACAATATAGCCATTGAAATTATTATTTTATATTTCGATTTTGAAATCTGGATACATTGATGAGTATATATATACATATATACAAACAATGAGATGCATTAACATTGTCAAATGAAACTATATATATACTGTATAGTAATATTAATAGCTTGGTTTGCTTCAATGTTGCACGAAGATGTTTGCTTCAATGCTGCATGAAGATGTTTGTATATAATATGTATATATACATGCATGTATAAGCATAACTAACATATAAGTATCTGGAGAGTCATCATCATCCAGCACATGGCATGGGCTTTTAACAGTCCTGGTGAATCCTGGAAGTTTCTGAGGCCCCCAAGTAGGGGTAGGGGACCCCCAAACTTATGTATTCATGTAAACAGCTCCGACATGTAGACAAAAACCCATATCCATATGTTTTTTTGTATATAATGTTGTATCCATGGAAGTTGACCTCTCGCAAGCATTATCTCCACTCCACTCTAGCATATTGATTCTCTTTGCTGGCTTCGTTAAGCGATTCCCTCTATCTTCATTAATTTTTGGGATAATATTATCATGAATGATTCTTAAATTATAACAAAATATTTAGGATATATTGATATATAAGATTATGATAGAATAAAATAAATGATATTATGAATAAAATTAGATTAAATAATGTCATCCTATTTTATGTTTAATGTGTGTAATGATTAAGATAAAATAATTTATTTATTGATCAAATTTATCCTTTTCAAAATTTATACAATTTAAATTATTGATATAATTTTTAAGAATACAATAGAACATATAAATTTAATTTTATGGATTGAAAATAATCCTCTCCACTTTGAAATAATTAAATCATCATATATCAAGAGAATGATTAATCCTCCTTATAATTATATCTCTTTCTTTAGATACAAACTAAACATAATATAGAAGGATTATCATCCTATCATTATCCCATGCACCAAACATGACCTTAATGTGTTATTTGAACTTTAAAAATATTTAATGTTATACCTGAAATATGAATCTATTAAATAATTAATTAACAAATTGATAATTTAAATATCGCATTAGAGATTTTTAAAGTTCAGATATCACATTAAACATTTTACTATATAATTCAAGAGTTATTCATAATATTAACCCTTAATTTTTTAACAAACTTTTATCCCTCTCATATCATTTTTAATCATGAAAGGAATATCTTGTTTGTAATTGATTCAGATTGCTTGCATATTCCTTTAGCATTTTGTGTTTTTTGTGTTTTTGTTTTTTTTTTATTTTCAAAATTATTTTTTAAAACAAATAAAAGAGGTTCTTCAATGATATATTTTACTATTTTTTTGGTACATAATCCTATAATTAAATCACACCAATACACCATGTCTATTTCAATCAAAATTTCAATGTGAATGCTCTAAAATATATAGAATAGGAATGTCTTGTTAAGGACTTAATTAATAGGATATAGAAAATAGGAACAAAAGTATTAGACTTGGCATAAGATCCAGATTAAGCTTATTTTGATCTTTTTTTTAATATAAGTGAACCAAAGCTTAGGAGATAATAAGGAAAGAGGGAATTTACAAGTACACTGGATAGAATTTATGATTTGCAAAAATCTATTTTTAAGAAAGGTGAATGAATCATTTAAATTAATCTTATTATGTTTTAATGCATCTATACTATAATTTAACGACTAAGAATGCATGGTCCTATTGACTACTTGTGTTTGGCAAGTATATATACATGTCCAATTGCAATCATATTTAGTATTATATTACAATATATATAGAAATTAATCTAATAAATTTGATTATATGAAGGTTTAAGTGGATAGTTTCTCCTTTCACGTGTAGGAAAATTTTTTAAATTTCTCTTTATAGTGACATGTAAAACATTTCCTAATTTTAAGTTATTTATCAAAAATATATATATTTAAAATTTATTTAATTATCCAAAATTTTTAAATTTAACTGAAAACCCATTCAATTATTTTTAAATTACTAATAACAAAATATAATTTAAATATATTATTTTTAAAAAATGAATTTCCAAATAATCTATATATATATATATATATCTTTTCCAATTTAAAATTTAAAAAATAGTGATATATTATCTTTTAAAATATGTTTTCTAATAATATAAATATACTTTTTAAATCTAAAAATCTCAAATGCAGTGATATTATAAAATGAATTTTTTAATAATTTAAATATATCATTTTAAATTTAAAATTTTAAAATATAACTTTTATTTCTAAAGATTTCATAATAGTCCTTTATTATTTGGTTATTTTTAAATTTAAAAAGACCAAATGTAGAAGACAATTTATTCTTTAATGATATTCTCAATCTTAATTTTATTTTTTTTATTTTTTTTCAATTTTTATGCTTGAAAAGAAATGGTTTTTAACATGTGAGATACATAAAATCTTTTATTATATTTTTATAATTTTTTAATATTTGATATGCACAATTTTTTTTACTATATTCTTATGATATGTGCATTCACATGACAACAAGTTTAAATCAATATTTTTTGTTTTTGAGATTTTTAAGAAAATTTTAAATATTTTATTTATTCCAAAGCATATGTATGGATATTATAGAAATTTTTTTGACAATTCGTGGTTGTTGAAGTGGAGGAAAAAGATTAATCTAACACAATAATAACTCTTATGAAATACTTTAACAATTAAAGGTAAAAAATATTGATTTAATTGTTTAAGCATTGTTTTATTTATTTAAAAAAGATTGTATGGGCTTACTTTTAATTGTTAATTTTGTTGTGCTTTTACTTTTATTTGTTTTTTCTTTAATTTATTAATAAAGACAAATTACTAAGATGTAGCACTAATTCTAACATAATTATTTAATATAAAAGTAAAATCGTGTTTATTTATTTGAAATTAAATTTTATAAATTAATTTTTTTATATTATTATTGGTTTTTTTTCTAGAAGCAAAATATAAGTACTAAAAGTAAAAAGTAAATTTTTTATCTTTGAAATTGATTATAAAATCTTGTGAATGAGAACACCTTCTCATTAAAACTTTTTTATAACAAAATTTTTAAATAATTGTTTAAAATTAAATATTATTACTTAAAATTTAAAACTATTTTATTTCAGCTTTTATAGTAATACAATTTTACATCAAATGTAAAGTTTAAAACAAGAACAAAAATTAATTTAACGAATCTTATAGATGTTGAAGATCAAGATATTAATAAAACTTATGCAAAAAATATATATATGCAAGTAAATTATCATGCATATTATTTAAACATTTAAAATCATTGCTTTTTTCAAATAAATAAAACTTATCTTAAAATTTTATAAACCTACAAGTATATAAAAATAATTGCACAAGATAGAAATGGCACAAATTGAAGAAAGTTAATATGAAGTGATGAAATTTTTAGTTTTAATTTAATATTTTATTGGTCTACTCAATAATACAATTTATATATAAATCTTTTGAATATTTTATTTTTTCTCAAATATTATTATATATTTTAAAGTTTTTAATTAAAAATTTAAATTTTATTATGTCTTGATATTTTAATTATATTATTTATAATTTACATATTTATTGAACATCTAAATAATTAAATAATATTAATTTATATATACACATATTTATATAAATAAAAATAATTTATGCACTGTACGAATAATAAATTAGTTGAAATATATGTACGGACAAGTTTTATACGCACCTATATTGCCTCTTAAATTTTTGGGTTCACATGCATCAATTATAATTTACGACAAAGGCAAAGTCAGCCACTGACTTTTCAACAGCTAAGATAGATTTGCTTCGGGAAATCCGACAAACAATAGATTATAACTACAATTAGGATTAACAAATCATTAAAATAGTGAAACAAATCAATAAGGGAATTCCAACAGAGTACATGATTAAGCTAGATTTTGGGAAACATTAGGTTTATGTTATGGGATGTCATTTTGAATGAAAAGCTTTAAAGCATGTTTATGTTTAATCTAATATCTCAACAGCATGGGCGTCCATGCACGCTACATGCATGATCCAAAATTTTCCATTAGTTCTGTTGATGGCCTTTTGGAGGAGAGGAGATGATTGGATGCATTGCTTTGAGGTTGGCGAGAAGTTGATCTATAAAAAAAACGATCAGAAGATACTAGAGGTTGGATTTAAAAATGTATTCTGACCCTCAAATCAAATGAATTAAATATATATATATAAAAGAAAAAGAGGGTGACAGTTGAGAATTGGCCAAAGTTGCTTTTGGCTCCCAACAAAAACACCCAATCATCTCCTCTAAAAGAACATGAACAAGTTTCATCTTATATCCAAAATACTTCAATTTGGTATCCAATAATACAATGTGTTCCTTAAAATGATATCTTTATTTTATGAATTAATCAAGTATTAACTATTAATTCATTGTACAAAAATCATGCAAGAAAAAAATAAAATAAAAACTATAATTGGGATCATCCACCATTTTGTTTGTAGCTGCCTATCCACAAAAACCAACCCCCTTGTGATACATCTCTCTACTCGCTTTCACATTCTTGCCAGCCATTCACTTTCTTTCCTTTTAATTTTCATCATCATCATCATCATCATCATCATCATCATCATCATAATAATAATAATAATCTTTTGGACGATCAAGATTGGAGGGATTACCCTCAATTCAACGGCCCAAAGCTTACCCTCTTCCGCGTTCTTGCAGCTCACCCTCAAACTTCCTCATCTCATCAGAAATCAGCCCCCCTGGAGCCTGGTTGGACAGCACCCCATGTGATCAAAACCACCCGGGAAAAAGGGGTTCATCTTTAGCCGTCGACTAGTTATGACGTGGCCAAAGATGAGACACTTGTCAAAGGCCATAGCTGTCGGGATTCGAGAATTACGAGGACAGATTTTTTTTATATGGCGGTGTTTGGATTTAGGCGTGTGAGATAGCTGTCAGACACTTGCGTAGGTCAGTTGAAAGGTAAGCATTGTTGGGCCCTATCACAAAGCCCACATTTGTAAACGACAAAATTTCGAGAGCGTGTGGCTAAAAATTAGAAACAAAAATTACAAAATTTAAAACCCAATAATAAGTAAATTAATTAAAATTAAAATTGTATGCTTCATGTGGAAAGAGCCGATAGGAACATCAAGGCTCGGCTCACATGGCCCGTTCTAAAACTCTTCCATCATTTAAAGCCCTCTCACTCCCGTTTCTTCTTCACATCAAAAGTTTTAATTCCCTTGACTCAAAAACATAAGGCACTTCCTTTTGCTCTCTCTATTTTTTTTTTTTTTCATTTTCTTCTTAATTTAAGTTTAGGATATTTAGACTCATTTGTTAATTTTCTTCGTTTTGTTATGAAACATATGGAGTCAAGGAGGTATAAAGAGTTTTCTAAAGTGAAATGGAGCAGGAGGAGGAGGCGGACGTATAGCAGTGATGGTGGTGATGGCGGTGGCAGGTCAGTTAGAATGAAGGTGAAGAAGTTGCAAAAGTTAATTCCAGGAGGGAAAGGGTTGCAGCCGGATCCACTGTTTTTGAGGACAGCTGATTATATATTGCATTTGAGGTTACAAGTTAATGTTTTGCAAGCTCTTTCCAAGATTTATCAATCCCCAATTTAGATTATGATACAGAATTCATAATGGCATTTGTTGCAAGATAAAAATGTATGCTCTTTCCTTTATAATGATATATAGATATATGGGTTTTTTTAATTATGATATGATATTGATGTTGTTTTTTCTAGTTTTTTTAATTTGGTTTGTTAATATTGATGGATTTAAAGAATGCCATGCTCATGCATGTGGACTAAGTGCCCGCCCATCTGCTGGAATTTTCCTGTCAATTCCTTCTTTCCCTTTTTGTTCTTGATTACAACGGTGCATATGCTGAAAACTGACATTTCTAGTGTTCAACTTTGATTTTTATTTTTCTTTCGTAAATTATAAAATTAGGAAACAAATAGTAATAAATAATGTAACAATTATTTTGGCTGGAGGATTAGAAACCTTTTTTTCTTCAATGTAGCAATTAATTTTATCAAGCAATTGCTAATGCACATTAAACATTACCGTTTCATCATTCTCCCCCCCCCCCCCCTTTTTTTCTCCTCTTAAGCACTTCATAAAGGAGAGAAAGTTCTATCAATTTAATTTAACCTGCCGAATAAATCCATGAAGTAATCAGTAAATGAAAGGGATCACTTGGGAAAATTACTCAACTACACGTATAAATCCACACATATGTATAATAATAATAATAATAACATCTGATATAATTAAGTTGAATCATGAAAATTATATAATTTATTTTGAGAATAAATTACACAAATGATCATTAAATTTTGAAGCATTTTTTATTTTGGTCACTGAATTTTAGTTTATATCAAATAAGTTACTGAAATTTGCTTATTATACCAAATCTGATCAACCAACATATTACATCCAACCAAGTGATCGAAAAATGATGTTATTGTTACATAAGTTGCTACATCAATCAAAATTCAATTTTTTTTTTATTTATCTCATTCCCTCTTCCTTTTTTTTTTTTTTTTTTTTTCACCTGTGACTATATAATTTTTATTTTTAGATAAAAAAGAACTTAAAACTTAGGATTTGGTTTGTTGTTGACATGATAATTAATGCAATAGATTATGTGGAAGTCACATCATTCTTGGGTTACTTGGTTGGCATTTTTAAAGGAGAATTATGATCAAAATTGAAAAATCAATAAGAGTTTATAGAGAAAGGAAAAAAAAGTGTAAAATGAAATGGATTAGTTAAAAAAAACAAAGGTGAGGATCTTACCACGTCGTGGCACAAAAATTAAGAAAAAATTTTTAGGTTTACACTACAATTTTTTTTCACTCTATAGATTAAAAATATATATACACGAGGATAAATTTATTTATATTAATACAAAATTAATTTAGTTTTACTTAAATTTATATCTTTTTATATGATTCGATTTTAATCTCTATTCACATAAATTATATATATATATATATAAGAAGAATCAAGTTATATTAATGTAAAAAAATTATTTTATACTTTTTATAGCTTCAATTACATTCATATTTTTATAAACTAATTAGGTTCAAAAATATACTTATATATGTAATGCATATAAAATTTTAAATCAATTCAATATCTTTATCAGTTTGATCAATAATAATATTTCTTTAATATATTCACGGTTTAAATTTTATTATTGAACAAATAGTTAACATTTTAATTAACTTGAAATTTGGGGATGCACAATCTATGTGAATATAATATAAAATTTAATGATTTGATTAATAAAATATAAATTGAATAAAAAAATATGAAAAGGTTTTTAAAGCAATTAGTTTTATAAAAATATAATTGGATTTCTTTTACATATATAATAAAATTATTTCATCCATCATCAGCAAAAATTTTAAATTTTATAAGTAAAATTATTAGGATAACAAAAATATAAATAATGCATAAATTAAGTTCACGACAAACAACTTTGACTTTGCCAATTGCCAGAAGAATCACCAAAGATTATTCATTATGCGAATAAGGGGAAAAAAAAAACACTAATTGGCAACAAATTCACCTTATCATAAATTCATCTCAGCATAACTTCATTTTGACAATAAATTCACCTTCATAACGAATTCACCTTGCACAAATTCACTTCAATATAAATTCCTTTGTAATAAATTCACATCAACATAAATTTACCTTGACATGATTTCACCTTGGTAAAATTTACCATGGATCATGGCACCTTTACATATATAAATATATATTGTAATTGATTGGCATATATATTAAACGATGATAATTTAAAATGCAAGTATCATGACAATGTTTTGGCAATTGTCATTTGCCAACCAAAGCAGCAATAATTGGAGAATAAAAAAGGGTAATTTTGGTTTCAATTGGGCAATTGCCCACCTAAGGACCTCAATTTTTGTTTGCTGATCTAAGCTCACCATTCAACTTTGACTTGCCATAAGAAAGATCATATTGTCTGAATTATCACACTAGTTGAAGGGAATTTTAGTTTTTTTCACCTCGATCGAGTGAGACCAATAACTAATTTAGCATAGCACCACATCAGACATGTTCTAACAAGGTCAGGTGTGAATATCGCTGATTGTCTCAATTCAGACAATTGATGACTGTAGATGCGTATCATTCATACATTGCAAGGAGTGTACCATACCAGGTCGCCCAACTTCTTTGCACCAACTCATCCATGTCTCTCTCATATAAGGTATTTGGCGCTCTCAGCAGGGGTGTAGCTAGGAGCTAGGCATGGACCATTGCCCCCCAAATTTTAACAACCTTATATGCATAGGGAGGCTTCTAAATACACCATCAAATCTTTTTTTTATAAATCTCTTAAATTTTCTTTCAAAATACCCACATAGCAAATATTAATTTTAATCTTTACTAAATGATCAAAATATCTTTTTTCACATGCACTGAACCCTAAAATCTAAGAAATCGATTTTTAAGAATTATATTACAATTTTTTAAATAAATTTATGAGAATACAATATTCTTGAAAATCTATTTTCAAAAATGCATAAATTTTTGTTTAAATATATATTTAATTATAAACTCTTTATAATGTTTAATTTTAGTTTAAATAAAATAATACATTTAATTTTAAAATAAATAATACTAAAAAAATTAATCTTAAATTAAGTATTTAAACCATACAAATGTTCTCCTGTCATTTCAAACAAAATCAATAATTTTAAAGCCAAAACCAAAAGAAAGAAAGCACTTATGTTCCTTTGTTGCATTAGGTACAAAAAAGTAGATTTCAACTCTTGGTACCATTACGAACATTGACCTAACATTGACCTAGATAATATCCCTTGCCAAGATCTTCAAACAGATCTCTAATGATTTTTTCAAGATATAACTATTTAAATCCTAATTTGTCAGTCTACTATAAACATTATCAAGGTTAATGTTTTTTATAATGCTAAGTTATTATAACAGAAAAAAATTGTCATATCTTTTTTATTCGCATACATGATCAAGTAAATAGATTTATAAGCGTATATATTTTCAATTAAATCCTTATTAATCGAGTTTCTCAAAAATAGATATTCGAAAAATTTTAAGATTTTTTAGAAATGAATATTTGATAAGTTTTAAGATTTCTCGAAAATAGATTTTCGAAAAAACTTAAGGCTTCTCAAAAATAGATTTTTAATAAACCTTAGAGTTTCTTGAAAATAAATATCCAAAAATAAAAATTTCTCAGAAATGGATATTTAAAATTTCTTTAAGTTTTTCAAAGATCCATTTAGAAGAAGTTTTAAAACTTATCGAATATTCATTTTTGAGAAACTTGATTTCACCTAAATCTTATCGCAAATCCTAAGTCAAAAACATAATTCAACCAAAATCAATCAAAAACAAGGTAAGAATTTTATCTTTAATCATTTAAAAACTCTGAAAACACAAGTGGTTTGGATTAATTTGATGGATTTAAGGTTTTTTTTTTTATTGAAAAGTGAAAAGAGAAGAAGAGAGAAAGAATAAAAATGAAAAATAAAAAGTGAGAGGGTGAACGTGTATTTAATAAAAATAAAAAATTAAATTTTAAATTTGATATGTATATAGTAATAAATTAAATGTAAATAAAATTACCCTATGTATAGTCTCTCTTATAAAATTTACCATTTGATCCTTTTTTTCATTAAATTTATTATCTGAACCTCTTTACTCCCTATATCGGATTTTGCCTCTGCTCTCAAGTAATCCTAAACCTTTCATTACACTCTTATTTTCCCTTAATCTTTTCTTTCAGCTCATCAGTTCCACTTATTAAATTTAAGTGTGGAAAAGCCAACTCTCTGAAACAATCTCTGATCTCTCCTGACGTATTTCTTTCGCTTTCAAGTGCTTACCCTGAAATCCACTACCTACACAAACCATGGCCCAATTCTCATAATTGGATTGAAGTAATTAAAACAACTGAAGAAAATATAATAACACAAGCTAGATATGAGACTACAAAGCTTAAGAGATAAAATTTAAGCTATCCAACTTGATGTTACCGCTTGCATACACGCACTACACCAAGTCATGCGCATAGCATAGACTTGGGTATAAAATGTATCAGTCACCTCTAACGTACCAAAAATAAAACTAGTCAAAAATATAGGTTTGGTTGAAAACTCTATAAGCTTATTATTAATTTAAACTATTTTTTTAAATTATTAATAAAATTTTTAAAATATTTTAATTTTAATATTTTTAAATATTTTTAAATTAAATTTAAATAAAAAAATCTTTAATTTCTGTCAAAAAAATAAAAATCTTTAATACTAATATACTTTCAGACTAGGATTTGAAAATTTTTGTCTAGAATTCTATCGAGCGAAATCAAACCAAACCAAATCTATGAACTTGTTGGATAACCTAACTCACGACAAGTCTACTCAAAAAAATGCTTGTGGAATAGGTGGGTTGAGATTTTTCTTCTTTTAAACGCCACGGCAGCTAAGCCTCTAGAGACTATAGTCAGTACCATCAGATTAATAAGAGAAATACTACCACCACTTACTATGAAGTAAATTAATATTGGTTTTTCATAGGGCAAAAGAAAGTTTTGATCAATTTCCGATAAGGTTCACAGTGACATTCTGAAGAAACTGCTGATGTTCGATTTTGAAATGATAGGTCCTATACTCCCATTTTTGTTTAATAGGCTGCCAATGCCATGCGTCCTGTAGACCATATTTTATTTTTGAGTCCCTGGCTCAATCTCATCTGTTTGCAAACTACAAAACTTGGTGGCTAGGCAAGCCAGGGCAGCTGCCAGCAGGCCTCCAAAAGATACCGAAATTAACTGCCCAAAGTCACTGCCAAAAATTGACCCCCAAAATCAGTATTCACAAGGCAATATGGCAATCAAAACCGTTCCTATGGCTATATATTTTTTCTCCGGGCATGCCCCGACAAAACTGCTATGTAAAACTGTAAAACCCCATATCATACTAAATGACAAAACAACCCTTGATATTCCTTTCGCCTTTTGGTCTTCAAGCCTTTGCTTTTTGGAAGCTACCTGCCACACCCCCCTCTGCACAGGCTCAAAAATCTTTCTAAAAAAGAAAATCTTTTTTTTGTATAAATTACGTAAAGACAATAATTTTATCTGGACAACAACAGACTCTAATATTTTAAACAAATCAAATTAGAGCTAACTTATATTCTTAAAGTTTATCTATCTAAACAGAGAGATCTACTGATATTACAGACCATATGATATGCCAATCAGATGTAGTGATCTAAAAGCACTGGAATTTCTTTAAAACCTATCTTAGATGAAAAATATAAATCATCCACAAGAAATACGCTTCCAATACCAAGAATGATGGAAAATATAGATTCAATCTAGATCTAACTCGCCACATTCTCACCAAACTTTGGATGAATAAGGTGTAAAGCTCCAAATCCTGGATAATGCAATGGAAGGATAATTCTAACTCAGAATATCTTGTAAAAATTCCAAGCAGGAATTAGCTGATCCAAGCTACCGATATAAAAAGACAAAAATATTTGGAGCCAAAGACCAGCTGTACTATAATAATTACTGTTTTCGACAAATCTTGTAGCAGTCACTGTAACAGATAGAAAACAGAGACTTACTACTGAAACTACTGTAACAATACTGTAGATAAAAATTCTATTGTATACTATAGCAACAAACTATACATAGTTACTGTTCATGTATTTGTTTATTTAAGCATTCATTGTAATCAACAGAGAGGAGGCTCTTCGGTCATTCTTATCCCTTCCGTTTTTTACTTACCTTCCTCTCTCTTTCAGACCATCCTCTAATCCTTGTATATCAACTATTTTCTTTTAGTTTTCTACTATTTATGTTTAATCATTTTCGCACCCTGTAAATGGTATCAGAGCTCTAGATTTGTAAAATGTTTGAAATATTTTCTAGTTCGGCTTAGATCTATCTTGTACATTTTATTTTTATAAACAAAGTCTTTATATCTACTCTTGTTTTTTGTTGTTATTTCATGTCTTAAAGCTCATACTATAATTTTGTGATTATTTGCTAGTAATTGTTGGGCTTTGTATGCCTTATTGTTGATTGGCCTTTGGTAACCCATACAGAATCACACCGGTCTTAAGCACTAAAAACATGAAATCAACTTCAAAAAAAAATTGTGTTTGTAAAAATCAAGTTTATAATCATAGTTTGCATATAGATCCTAAATTTGAATCGAATAATATGTCTATTAGTAGAGCTGTAAATGGTTTAATTGATCTTTTTTCTTCTTTTTTCATTAAGTTGTTTGTAAAAATAGATAATATAGAAGATAAAATAGATTTGCTTGCAGAAAAAATAAACCAAAGACATGTTCCTCCAAATACATTTACAGACTTTGGACATTTTTATTATGGCAATATTATGATGGCTGATGACAACTCTTTATCTTCCTCAGCAAAGGTGAAACAAGAAAAACTTGATTTTGACTCTTATAAATATTTAATTGAAAACTTTAAGTATAACATAGAGAAAATCGAAGATCCAAAATAGCGGGTCGACTATCTTCAAGCTATTGAAACCCTTTTATGAAGAACATAAAGGATTTTTTCAAAAATATAATTATCATTATATGCTAAACTATTACACAACTAGTGTAAGTAGTAAAGAAGCAGATAATGACATAGTAAAAGATAATTTTGAAATTCTAGCTACTAACCTAGTAGTAAAGAATGAACAAGTTTCATTAGATGAAACCACATCAGATGATTCTTCTAGTTCTAATGATCAACTAATCTAGAACCTCAAAACTTTATTTCTCAACCAGAGGATAGAGGGAAAAAAAAAAGCATCAAAAATATCTAACCCAGATATGGATAATTTTCTTTGTTTTCCTGATTATTTACATTCTCCTAAAGAGTTAGCATAACATAAACCTCATCTAAAAAAGGATGAGATAAAACAAACTTCAGAATCTGGCCAAATCAGTCATATCAAACCAGAAGTCCCTATAATTGATTCGTTAAACAAATGAACAGTTGCACAAGATGGCACTTATTTAGACCTAACTCATGTACTTGTCAAAGATTATAAAAAAACCATAGAAGACTAGGCACAATTCATGTTTATTGTTGTCACAGGTTACAAAGATCAATTGAATAAAAAAAGATTTCTTAATTACTTCTATGGCACACAGTAGGGTGATGTCTTTCAATTTCTCAAAAAATAAAAAAAAAACCACTTGGGAAATACTCAGATAAGCTCACTTATTGCAGCAGGTAACATACTTCAATTATTAAAAGATCTAACCCAGATTTTAAAAAATAAATTTTGTCGGACTATAGAATCTTTAGATACCAACTAAAAAGCCAAATTTTTTCTTTCAAAATTAAAATTATGCAATATTCAAAATTTTGATGATTTCTATAAAAGATATATTTTTTAATGTCAAAAATTGGATGAAAAACATTCAAAATTTTAATTACAACAATTTTTCTTAAAACTTCCATCACCATAAGATGAGCTTTGTTCTCAAAATTACAATACTTATTTAGAAATCAAAATTAAATCTACTAATGCTGTAAATCTCAGTATAGAACTTTATTATACTCTTAGCTGTAGAATACACTACGTGCAGAGTCAAATTACATAGCATTGTCTCAAGTAAAAAGTTGTCAAACAGGTAAAATCTAAACTTAGTTACAAACAGTGTACTAAGATCTTAGAAAATGATTTAGAATTTGGTTGCAAAAAACAACCTATTCGAAGAAAAACTCGCTTTAAGCAAAAACACAAATATTTTTGGAAAAAATAAAAGCCAAAAAAACTTGGTAAATATACTAAGCCTAAAAAAGGCAAATTTGTTATTAAAAGGAAGAAAAAATCTTCTACACAAACTTGTAAATGTTTTATTTGTGATTAAAAAGGTCATTATGCAGATAGCTGCCCTAACAAAGGGAAAAGTGCTAGAAAAATTATTAAAAAACTTGAAAAATGTTATCTTCAAATTTCTTTTATAGATGAATTATCAAATGATGAATATATTATGAAGTTTTTTCTGAAACTAATTATAGCTCCTTTGATGATAAATCTGAATATATTTTTATGTTGAATACTGAACCTAATCAAGACAATGTCTTAGTTACTTCTTCTATAGGTACAACAACTACAGGAGAAAAGGTATGATTAAACTAAAAAATGTGATGCAAAAAACTCATCATATTTCTGATGAAAAACTCAAAGAATTACAACTCATCCAACCATATGATATTTACAAAACAAGTTGGTTTAAAAAAATTCAACCCTAGTATAAACGCCATATAGAAAAACTTTCTGGTGATACTGTTGCTAATGATTCTAAACAAAAATCAATAAAAATACCTCTTTTTACAAAACAAAAAATAAACCATTTTCTAAGAAAATATCCTAAAGTTAAATATATACATATTGGTATGATTTTAATTACCATTAAACCGTTATTTTTGTCTTGCAAAGATATTCCTATTATAGCTGTTTTAATAGATAATCATTTTAAAAATCCTATTAATGCTATAATTGAAGGAATCCAATCCAATTTAGTTGCTGATGTTGTCTTATTTAAAGTAAAATCAAACTATTTTATTTCTATTTTTGATGAAAATATTAAAAAATATTTATGTCTTCGTGTCAAAATAACAAATTCTAATATTGAAGAAAAATCGCATGACCTTTCAATCAACTGGTCTACAGTTTATGAATTTACTAATACTACAACTACTTCTATCAAACAGATAGATTTAAATATTATCGAATTTTTTTAACCAAATAATTTTGATTCAGAAATCAAACCTAAATTGGTTAAACTTGAGGATTTATCTATCCTAAAAGGATGATGCCTCGAAGATCTTTCAGAAAATACCTCTGAAAAATAGAAGGTACAAAGTTTAAAATTTTTTTCATCAGGAAAATTTTTTATTTTAAAAATCTCAATGCTTCAACCAGTTTTAATCCAAATCTGGTTTTACCTCCATCAAATGTTTTCGACTATAAAAAAGATGATGATATTGAAAGTATAACTAGTAATCAATCTTTTTATACTCATCATAAAAGTTCTTTTTTAGGATTTCATAGTACAAATAGTATAGGAAATCTTCAACGAGCTAATAGTATAAGCCATATAAGTAATAATCAAATTCTTATTTTTACAGGTGATAATCCATCCCAACTAAATACAGGTGATAATCACTCATATTATCATTCTGTTAATTCTGCTTTAAATTCACATAGTTCTTCATCTAGAACACCTAGACAAGAAGAGATAAAAATGCTACCTTTTATAAATAATTTTAGATTATTTGTACCTAACATAATATTATTGTCTAACAAAAATAGATATTACACTTTTGTGAAAGGTGACTTTCGATTTCAAGACTATAAACCATTTAATCTACATATATTGTTCAACATTGGAGCAACAATCTCAAGCTATCGTAATAATGCTTTACCCATAAACAAATGGCAACCAATGGAACATCCTATCATTATAGTAGGTATCAATGGTAAGAAAATTATTATTGGTTATAAAGCAAAAAATATTCCTATTTATCTCAATAATGTTAGATTCATAATACCAAAAATATTATGTTTCCCTAACATGCATGGAGATATATTATTAGAAAATAATTTTTTATGAATTTGTGTTCCATTTTCTATATGAAATACTGATGTCACTCTTACAATTGATAAAACATCAATTGAAATTCCTTTATTACAAGAACATAAGCATATTTGTGACAAAAACTTTCAACCAAAAAGACTAATAAATACTATAAAAACAATAAATGAAAAACATTAGCTTTATAAGATTTTGTAGGAAACCTTCAGTGAACAACCATTAAAGCTTTGGCAAAGAAGTCCATGATATTGTGAGCTTACTCTTCACAATCTAAAAGAGATCATAAGAGTAAAGCCCATGATCTATACCAAACAAGATATAGACGAATTCGAGATACAAATCTCAGAATTACTAAAAAAATGTCTAATAGAACCAACTACCAGTCCACATTCAAACTCAACATTCATGGTAAGAAACCATTCCAAGATAAAACGAGGTAAACCCCACATGGTTATCAATTATAAGAGATTAAATCAAAATCTTGTCTTTGATGGCTATTTTATTTCTCGTAAAGATGTCTTGATAAATTTAGCAAAAAATGCTAAATATTTTTTTAAATTTGATTGTAAGTCTGGTTTTTGCAAATCATGCTTAAACTTGAATCTAAACCTTTAACTACTTTTAGTGCACTAACAGGCCATTACCAATGGACTGTTATGCCTTTTGATCTATGTAATACACCATAATTTTTTCAGCATTGGATGGACACTATTTTCACCAAACATAAATAATTTTGTTGTATTTATATTGATGATATACTTATTTTTTTCTTCTACATTAGATAAGCACAGAAAACACCTGAATATTATTGCTCAAGAATTTATTTTACATTGTATTATTTTAAGTCTCAAAAAAGTTGAACTTGAAAAAACATAAATTGAATTTCTTAGTCTTAATCTATCTGCTAATGGATTAACATTGTAAAATCATATCATATCGAAGATCAAGGAGTTTCCAAAAGAACTGGATAATATTAAACAACTTCAACAATTTTTAGGTTTATTAAATTATGATAGACAATTTTTCAAAAAATTTTCTAAAAAAGAAAGTCTTTTTTGACAATTATTTTTTCTGGACAACAACAAACTCTGATATTATTAAACAAATCAAATCATAGTTAACTTATATTCTTAAAGTTTATCTTTTTAAACAGGGAGATTTATTGATATTAGAGACAGATGCCAGTGAAAAATATTGGGGATGTGTCCTTAAAGCAAAAAATTTTCATCAAAAGGATGAATTGATATGTTGATATAATTCTAAAAAATTTAAACCAAACGAAACAAATTATATTATTTATGAAAAAGAATTACTAGCCATAAAAAATAGTATACAATAATTTCACATCTATTTAGCCCTTAAGATCTTTGTTATCAAAACAGATAATCAAGCAGTACGAGACTTCCTCCAAAACAAAAAGCTCTCTGAAAATCTCAAACAAATTAGGTGATATAATTTTTTTTGTCAATATAATTTCAGGTAGAATTCATCAACAACAACAAAAACCTCCTTGTAGATTACCTAAGCAGACCATATGAATTAAGGAAAACAACCTATCCATGACCCAAGAGAATGGAGAACCATAGAAAAGAAAATAGGTAAAAAAATCCTCTTTTTCTTCTTCTTCTACTTCTTCTTATCCAAGATCTTACTTTTCTTACAAATCCTATCCCAGGATTTGGTTTTTACAATGATCCTAACCAAGGATTTTTTTTTTATCAACCCCAAAATTTTAGACCGCCATATATGCTATCTCCTTTGAGGATTCAACCAAAATTCTCTCAATTAGCTCAAGATCCAAATGAATGGACTCCGATGAGTTACTCTCAAATAGTCTCTTCAGTAAAAAAATTGCTAGAAAAAATAAAGCTCTCTAATCCAGAGATTAAAGATTTTTAAAATATTGGACTTGAACCACGAGTCTATAATTTACTAAACAATGTTTGGAAATCTCATCTATCATAAAACAAATCTAGCTTTCGAAAAAAGATGACCAAACTAGCTGAATTTCTAGTCAAACAAGCTAATGAAATTCAAAAGTTTAAAGAAACAGCTTTTTAAAGCCTTCTTTCAACTAATATGCTAAAACAGAAAGATATCAATTTCTTTGCTTTGGAAGAAAATCAATACGGTATCCAAGAAATAAACAATTTCATAAGTTTATGTGAATATTTTGAAAATTATAATTCTCTTCATTTAAACAAGCTTAAGAGAATTTTTTTTGTTCGAAAAAATCACAGTCTTCCTAATAAAGGAACTGTTTCAACAAATAAATCTTTTTATTCAACAAACTACAGAAAAACTATTAGTCAAAAATTTTTTTTTGAATATTATTATACTCTATATATTCATACTACTACAGGAGACCAAATTTCAAAAATCAAATTTCATCTCAACCATGAACCTTTCGATATAACAAGTATTGAATTCGATTTAGTTAGTCAAATCCTTGTACAAAACTTTTTTTTTATTTGATCAAAGATTTTCCTACCTTTATTAAATACCATATCCATCAAACTGTAAAAAACAGTAATCATTTTTACTGTAACCAGCTTTATTGGAACCTTTAAAAGAGAAAGATTTTTTCAACCTTACCAAATCTGAAATTTTCAAAAATGCCTCTTTGAACATCTTTTAAATCCAGCCACAAATGGCCTAGAAAACCCAAAAAATCTAAACAAAATTGTTACCAAATTCCTCAATTCTGCTCAATACCAATTCCAAATAAGAATAGAAATGATGGAGAAATCTCAATATTTATTTTAGCCACCAGAACAAGTTTTCTCAAAGCCATAGTCTGGATAGATGGAAGATGAATTATTGTTCATACTTATTATGGACCATATGATATGCCAATCAAAGATATTGATCCAGAAGCACTAGAACTTTTTCAAAACCTATCTTAGTGAAAAATATAGATCATCCACAAGAAATACTCTTTCAATATCAAGAAAGATGGAAAATGTGAGATTAATCTAAATCTAACTCACCACATTCTCACCAAACTCTGGATGAAGAAGATGTAGAACTCTAAAATCTGGATAATGCAATGGAATGATAATTCTAACTCAGAATATCTTGTAGAAATTTTAAGCAGAAATTAGCTGATCCAAGTTGCCAACATAAAAAAACAAAGATATTTGGAGCCAAAGATCAATTGTACTGTAGCAGTTACTATTCTTGATAAAAAAATCTTATAGCAGTCACTGTAGCAGATAAAAGACAGAGATCTGCTACCTAAATTATGATAGCAAGTCACTGTAGCAGTACTGTAGATAAAATTTTACTGTACACTGTAGCAACAAACTGTACATAGTTACTATTCATGTATTTGTTTATTTAAGCCTTCATTGTAATCAGCAGAGGGGAGGCTCTTCGATCATTCTTATCTTTTTTCTTCTTTACTTACCTTCCTCTCTCTTTCAGACCATCCTCCAATCCTTGTATATTAACTATTTTCTTTTAGTTTTTTACTATTTATGTTTGATCCTTTTCACATCCTGTAAATGGTATCAAAGCTTATACTGTGAATCTGTGATTATTTACTAGTAATTGTTGAGCTTTGTATGCCTTGTTGTTAACTAACCTTTGGTAACTTATACAGAATCACACCGGTCTTAAGCACCAAAAACATGGAATCAACTTCAAAAAATAATTGTATTTGTAAATATCAAGTTTATAATCATAGTTTGCATATAGATCCTAAGTTTGAATCTAATAATATGTCTATTAGTAGAGTTGTAAATGGTTTAATTGATCTTTTTTCTTTTTTTTTTTCACTAAGTTGTTTGTAAAAATGGATAATATAGTAGATAAAATAGATTTGCTTGTAGAAAAGAAGGACCAAAGACATGTTCCTCTAGATATATCTACAGACTTTGGACCTCTTTATTATGGTAATATTATGATGGCTGATGACAACCTTTCATCTTCCTCAGCAAAGGCGAAACAAGAAAAACTTGATTTTGACTCTTATAAATATTTAATTAAAAATTTTAAGTATAAAATGGAGAAAACTAAATATTCGAAACAACAGATCGACTATTTTCAAGCTATTGAAACCCTTTATGAAGAACACAAAGGACTTTTTCAAAAATATAACTATCATTATATGCTAAACTATTACACAACCAATGTAAGTAGTGAAGAAGCAAATAATGACATGGTAGAATACAATTTTGAAATTTTAGCTACTAACCCAGTAGTAAAGAATGAATAAGTTTCATCAGATGAAACCACATCAAATGATTCTTCTAGTTCTGATGATCAACCAGATCCAGAACCTCAAAACCCTATTTCTCAACCAGAGGATAGAGGAAAAAAAAAACATAAAAAATATCTAACCCAAATATGGATGATTTTCTTTGTTTTCTTGATTATTTACATTCTCCTGGAGAATTAGCTTAACATAAAGCTCACCTAAAAAAGGATAAGATAAAACAAACTTCAGAATCTAGCCAAACCAGTCAAATCAAACCAAAAGTTCCTATAATCGATTCGTTAAACAAATGAACAGTTGCACAATATGGCACTTATTTAGACCTAACTCGTGTACCTATCAAAGATTATGAAAAAATCATAAATGATTGGGCACAATCCATGTCTATCATTGTCACAGGTTACAAAGATCAGTGGAACAAAGAAAGATTCCTTAATTACTTCTACGGGAAATGGCAAGGTGATGTCCTTCAATTTCTCAAAAAATGGGAAAAAACCATTCTAGGAAATACTTAGAAAAGCTTACTTCTTGTAGCAGGTAACATATCTCAATTATTAAAAGATCTAACCCAGATTTAAAAAAATGAATTTTGCGAGAGTATAGAATCTTTGGATCCCAACCAAGAAGCCCAATTTTTCATTTCAAAATTAAAATTATACGATATTCAAAATCTTGATGATTTCTATAAAAGATATATTTCTGAATATCAAAAATTGGATGAAGAATATTCAAAAAGATACTTTTAACTCAAAATATCCTGTAGAAATTTCAAGTTGGAATTAGCTGATCTAAGCTATCAATAAAAAAAGATAAAGATGTTCGAAGCCAAAGATCAGTTGTATTGTAACAGTTACTGTTTTAGACAAAAATTTTTGTAGCAGTCACTGTAACAGATAAAAGATAAAGACCTGCTACCTAAACTATTATAGCAAGTCACTATAACAATACTGTAAATAAAAATTTTACTGTACACTCAACATGCAAAGCTTTCCCAAACGGGGCTTAATGCAAAATGCACTGCATCCACTTATTATTAATACGGGGTTCCATGATGGCAGATTTTTCCAGTTTATGAGGTAGGTAAACTTAAACCTTTGACTCAGTTAAAAGTGTTATAGAAGAGTGTTTGCTTGTGTTCTTGTTACACGAATTACAAGGTAGTTTCTTTTTTTTTTTTATTACCAAGTCTTCTACCTAAGCAATCCTCTTAATTGTAAATCTTAGTCAAGGTTAGATTTTTGGCACCCATTATTGGCAAAACTGAGCTGGGGTTGTTGTGGTTTTAAGAAATAATGTGCCCATTGCTTGTTCATATTAGTTTATGAGTTGGGTTTAATGAATCTAAAAGGAAGCAAGAGGATATGGCTTTCCGAGATTCCATATAGGTGACTACAGTTAGTTTGATCCAAGAAGATTGCAGAAACAGGTGTTTCTAGCATGCCTATTTCCTAAAATGTCTTGGATACAATCTCAAATCAAGCTAAACAACGGTCCTTTGGGTTACCATCCTCACTCTCTACTTTCTTCTTCCTCTCCTTCATTGCCGTACAATAGTGATTACCAAAAGCAACCAAACCCTCCATCATCATCATCATCTTCAGGTAGTAAAATAAGCCCAGCTGTTTTGTTCATCATAGTTATTCTCGCTGTTTTATTTTTCATATCTGGCCTTCTTCACTTGCTTGTTAGATTTCTCATGAAGCATAGGTCTCCCTCATCAGTATCCGAATCCAACAGATACCCAGAAATGTCAGGGTCTGATGCTTTCCAACGACAGTTGCAACAACTCTTCAATCTTCACGATTCAGGTGTGGATCAAGCTTTTATAGATGCTCTGCCTGTGTTTCTTTATAAGGAAATAATGGGGTTGAAACAGCCGTTTGATTGCGCAATTTGTCTATGTGAATTCTTGGAACAAGACAAATTGAGATTACTTCCTATGTGCAGTCATGCTTTTCACATAGACTGTATAGACACATGGTTGATGTCTAATTCTACTTGCCCTCTCTGTAGAGGGACCCTTTTCACACCTGGGCTTCCAATTGAAAACGCAGTGTTTGACTTCGAATATCCTAGGCAAGAAAATATGTTATCAAGCAATGGAGGAACGGGGGTGTCGCTTGGCCCCAAACCAGCAGAGAATGACATTGGAAAGAGGGTGTTTTCTATCAGGCTAGGCAAATTTAGAAGTTTGAATAATGGAAGAGAAGTAGAAGGAGAAGGTGTATTAAGAGGAGAGGGAGAGACGAGTAGTAGTAATTTGGATGCAAGGAGATGTTACTCACTGGGGTCATACCAATATGTGGTTGCTGATTCAGATTTACAAGTAGCTCTATGCCCCTGTAGAGGAGGCAATGCTAATGCTATGAAGCTTGTGAAAGGGACAATTGGACAAAATGGGAATTCAGCAAATGATGGGGATGTAGAGGGAAAGAAAATTAACATTAGAAGTAAAGATGAAAGCTTTTCTGTTTCCAAGATCTGGCAATGGTCTAAGAAGGGTAAATTCCCAAGTTCTTCAGATACTATAGGCTCTTCATCTGTAACTGTTGGTTTGCCATGAATCATTGTAGCAGAACTCAGTTTACTTGAAAGTATTTAGTGTTCCTTTGTACTTCATTATATTCTATATTATAATATTCAATGAATCTATTTATTAAAGCTTTTCCTTTTAGCTTTTACTATCTCTTTTCTTTCAAAGAAATTGATTCTTTACTATTATGCAACCTCTTTGAAATATGCTTCTTTGATGTTCTTACCTTTAAAATTGTTCAAAAAAAAAATTATTACTTTATGGCAAGTGGCAATGTCCCTTTTTGGGTTACAAACAAGTGGCAATGTCCTTGGTCTATCTAGTATAATGCCTAATCTTTAAAACCTTGGTTTTCAGCCTGTGAACTGCACATATGGAAATGTTGACAAAGTGATTTCTAGTATTTACTCTCTCTCTCTCTCTCTCTCTCTCTCTCTCTCTCTCTCTCTGCAATAATATACACAAAAGTGCATAAAACAGAAAAGGAAAGATAAGAATCACTGTTCTATGAGCATCTCTAGGTGCTTTTTTTTTTTTCCTTGTTTTTTTTTTTGCTACGATAAATTCTCTTTGATCTTCTAATAGGAACCTTTTTGTGCTTTGTTTGACGACTGATGAGGGTGGTGGGATCCCTAAAAAGTGCTTTGAAAGACTCTTTTGTGTAGAAGTTGACATCAGACATAAGTCAGTGGATTGTGGGGTCATAAGAGTATTCTCTCAATCAAATTAAAGCCCTGATCCCCAAGCTTAATACATAATTAAAATGCTCATGTAAAGGATAACATGGTAAGATGGTAACATGCTTGAAGCATCATTTAAACTTGAAAGTATTTTTAATTCTGATACTTTTACACAACAGGGAAAATTCATTCCGTTGTAAAAGAAGTTATCTTCCATACACATAACACCAAGAACAGAACAGTTTTAGTGATGATTTGAGAAGACCAAACTGTTTGTGTGTGATTATTGTTTTGTCCCCCATACATCATTTCATAACCATGCGAGACCGGCGCACAAGTCGTGAAGTGCAGGAGCAGGAGTAAGATGACCGCAAGTGAGCCAAAAGTCAAACAAAGTGATGCATGACTGACTGGCACGCACAAGGGATTTTGTAAGCTAAGAGATCATAAAAATAACAACTCCATATGTGTGAGAGAGAGGCACACATGTCAAAACATAGCAATCCAAGCTCAAGCCTGCTATCATCGGTCTTTTTCAAGTTCAAGGGTTGCATAGAGAAACAGATATCGTAGGACCGAAAACAAGCATGGGTTACTGAGCTTTGGTGGAAGAATCCAAGCTTTCCTATGTTCATTTATTAACAAAAATGGATTTAAATTAGTAGTAAAATTGAATTGATATCTGTATGGCACTAGTATTTTAGACTTGAAGTTCAAGTCAGTGTTCTTAGGGGTGGCATATGCGCTTCTGGTGCATGCTTTGGGGAGACAAGACCATCCCATCCCCATGTGCAAATTGCTATTAAAACAAAACAGCCCCGATAGGCAATAGCACATGGACTGTTGATGAATTGGACTCCTAATTCCAATTGCTATTAGAATTTAATTTTCTTTGAAATGCTCACTGCATTCTTCCCTCAAATTAAAAATACAATAAAATAAAAAGTCATTCAATTATGTAAATGCCATGTTATGAAAATTTATTAGAAATAATTTGGCTTTACCAGAAAAATATAAAGGCACTACATCCCTTGAATAATATGTGAGTTCATAAATAAATCCTTGCTTAAATTGAAAGAACAGCAGACCTTGTATGCATTCCAAATTATAACAAATTTCTCATTGTGCCTAATTCAAAATTCAATTCCCACAATTCTGTAAAATATAATATACATAAAATCACCTAAGAGGAGAACTTTTGTGAAGAATAGTGTGCGTGACCCATTCAACACAACACAAACCCCAGCAAAATCTCATTCCATTTGCTACACATTATACTGCCCCCCAAGGATACAAGAATTGAAACAAAATATTGACCTATCATTACAAATGGTCAGAAGAAGTTTTCCAGAGATAAAAGAGGAAAAAAAGGGGAAAAAAAAAAAGAAAAAAAGGTGGTACGTGAATATCTTCAACATCTCTGTGGATCAATCAACCTCATAAATCGCAAGGAAAATTATTGATTTGTCCTTCTTCCAAAACATCTTTATTGTTCATCTTATAAGCTATCCTTATGCGCATGACCAAGGATTTCTGAAAGTAAAATAGATATATAGAGTAACTAAGCCTCAGTAAAAGACCCAACAGAAGAGTGATAGCAGCAAAAAAAATGATTGATTAACCTAAAAATGTAAATTACAGTGGCATACCACATTAAGAATTTCTTTCCAAACATTAGCAGGGACAAATTAATTGTTAAAGATTCCTCGTAAAACCAACCAGGTGGACAATAGTTTTATACTTTTATTAGTTTCATTATCAGATTTTATTGAATATTATCAACCTCGTTATCTTTTCTTTGGATTTCTTTCTTTCAATTTTTTGAAGAAGTCCCAGCACTAAACAGTGCTCTTTCGCTACCAAAAAGAAAAATTAGAAAACTAGGTGGTTAGAGACTTGAAGAAGAATAATTCAAGGCTCCTGACATAAAACAGAATTATAGAATTTATAAACAAGTCTTTCCTAGATTTTTGATTTCCTCTTCTCAGGCACAATGTAAGACCTAAAATCTAGGGAAATAAATGGTAATCATCCTACAGCCTAAGCCACTCTTGTCTTCCCCATAAAAGAGAAAAAAAAATGCACATAAGTTTCAATTCTTGGCTATAGTGGAACTACATACAAGCATCGTTTAACAAGACAAAGGATAGCTCTAAAATAAATACTTGTGGAAGTTAAATACTAAGTCAAATTATGAGATTGGTCCCTGCAACCCCCCCCCCCCTCCATAAAAAATGAATTTAGTCCCTATATAATAATTTAAACAAAGTTGTCCCTGTACTTTTCGGATTGTAAAATCTATCTAAAGTCTAACAAAATTACAAAATTACCGTTAAGTTGCTGATATGGCAATTTTAGCCATGTGGATAGCTGACATGGCTTTATCTAGCCATATGAACTACCACTTCAGATCCGACATTTTTTTGGCAATTTTTTTCTCTTTTTGCTTGTTCTTTTTCTTTCTTTCTTCCTCAAACCCGACCCTCAGCCTCCAAAACCCAGAATTCACCCGAGCCAACCCCCTAGCCTCCAAAACCCACTCAATGCACAACCCTTCATTAAACCAGGAAAACCTTTCACACCACTTCTTGAATTCAAGCTCTTTGAATTTAAACTTCTTTGTGAACAATGTTTTATTAATCTCTTTTGCATCCTCATCATCCTTTTAACTTATCCAAAAAACTCATATGCAACCCTTGAAAGTTCTCTCTGCTAGGATTCAATATCTTCTCCAACTTATTCAATCTAGCACCAATCTCCTTTTCAATCCCAATTCTCGCCTTAGAATTCAAACTTTCGTCAACCACATCACTTCCTCATCACCACTCCTCATTTCTGTTTGCTCCATTTTTCATGCTTTCCTAGCCATTGCTCTAATTTCTTTGACTTTTTCTTCCGATTCAGAATGCCAATAAAACACATTTCCTGAACTCAATCCAACTTTTCCATTATTTGAAAACTTCCCATTTTTACTTCTATAATTCCTCTAAAAACCATCCAAGTTCACATCTTTACCTTGAGAATTGCCATTACCCATCACCCAAATGGAAGCATATCACCTACAATAATTGTACTACAATTAACCAATCAGCATTTAAAGTTATGTAGGATCCACCGAAATATTATGTGGAGTCCACACTTATAAGTGGTGGACCCCTACATAATTCTTGATTTGTGATTGAGCAATTGCAAGTGAAATGCTCTCAAACCAAACAGTGATTAAAGTCTGAAACACAAAAATCCCCACAAAATAAAACCCAAATTTTAAGACAGAATAAGCTGAATTTTACCAAAACTGCCACTGTTTTCTCTAGCAGCACTAGATGTCTTAGAAACCCAAAATTCTTAGTTTCTTCTAAAACTTGGTTTGGCACTTCATCAGAGGAAGGCTCGAAAATGGCAACATCAAGGGGTTTAGTTTCGGGCAGGGATTCTATGAGGCTTATGGGATTAGTAGGAGAGGGATAAGGGAAAGGCTTAATGAGGGTTTTGAGCATTTTGGGGCACAAATAGTTTTTACACTTAGTAGGCATTGAGGGGAGGGGACTGGAGTGGAAAGAGGGGAAAATATAAGTGGCTTTAGTGAAAATTTGATAATGATGGACAAAGTGGGGGAGAGGAAGGATACAGCCCCCGCCATGGATCTGAGAGTGCAGCACAAAAGGGGTGACAGTCAAATTCTAGGTTGGGGTCGGCTCGGGTGGATTTTGGGTTTTGAAGGCTGGGGGCCAAGGTCTGGTTTGAGGGAGAAAATAAAGAAGCAAAAGAAAGAGAAAAAAAGAAAGAAAAGAGAAAAATTGCCAAAATATGTCAAGTCTGACATGGCAACCCACTTGGCCAGATAAAGCCACATCATCTATCCAATTGGTTAAAAACTTACCACGTTAGCTTAACAGTAATTTTATAACTTTGTTAGACTTTGGATTGAAATTTTACAATACGAAAAGTATAGGGACTAAATTTGTTCAAATTATTATACAACGACTAAATTCTCATTTTCAGGTGAGTACAGGGGCAAATCTCATAATTTGACCTAAATACTAACAAAGAATGAAATAAAGAAGTCCAAAGCATTGTTAAAAAGTAGTGCAAAAACATACTTAGTCAAGTAACACTAGAGTCAAACCCAGGGCTTAGCCTAAATGGTTCACCACCTCTCTTAGGAGGTGGATTCCTGCAAGGCTGAGGTTCAATCCTCAGCACTTGCAAATTCTCCTTCCCTATTCCCCTTAGGCCTTGGCCTCCTTTGTACCAAAAAAAAAAAAAAAAAAAGTTAACTGTAGAGTCTAGTAAGTGCTGAAGCCCCTATGATCAAAAGTTAAAATATGATTTTAAATGAAAAACCGACAAAATAGTATCACAAAAAGCTGTAAGTGGAGGACGCTGCCACAATATGCCAATTAAGACAGAGAGTACCATTATCAGTTCTGTAAAGCAACTTTAACCAATTAAAACAACTAGATATGAGATAATATGCTAAAGCTTTCTCTTGCTAAGCCCTGAGATTCAGAATGAGTAACATAAAGACTAATAAAACTCAGTACACATACCTTCCCATGTTGGCTATTAGTGACTTTCAAACTTTGTGTGATGGACCCATTACCGCTAGCAGGCAAAGTATTGCTGCTAGCTGGATCCAAGTGCAACTGAAGAAACTGCAAATTTTAAAAGCAGCAAATTATATCAGCATCACACATATTAAACAAAGAAGTACTCGAAATTCTACATAATATTTACAAAGTTTAAAGGCTATTTTTAAGGAACATAACAATATTATAAATTTTGTGAAATTAATCAAGCCTAGATTTTAGGAATTCAACAAACAAGGCTAAATAAAGGGAAAAGTGCTCTTCGGGCAAATAGAGAACTACAAGTGAGGACACACTTTAAGTTGCAACTGCAAAGTTTTTTATTTTCACCTAAACCCATGATAAATAAAGCAACAGAGGAAAAAATAGATAATGCAAAATCCACCTCTAACAGATGTTACTGATAACCCAATTATAAATTTCTATACTATAAGTACAGCAAGAGCATGTTCAGTAAACAACCATCTTGAGTTACCTTCGGAACTGCCGCCTGGAAAAGAAACTCATTATAAACATTAGGTGACAGATTTATAAAAGTAGCCTCGATCAATGTTGTTTGTGGGTTTCCTGGTTGCTTTGAGAAGTTGAATGTCATCCTTAAGGAGCTGCTCTCATATGCAACTAACGATGGATAAGCTGGACCATTTTCCTCTGCCCACAGAAAAGAAAACTATAACTACTTTGGCAACTACAATGCTACAACATCTGCAGAAGAAACTGTAAAAACTTACCATGCTTTTGAGGATCGGGGCCAAACACATCCAATAAATCCATCATTGGAGCAGCACTTGCTGGAGAAGTGGTGTTTGCAGAAAGTGAGGAAAGTGATGCGAGGCCATTTAAATTGGCAAGTGGTGCTTTCTTGTCTTGACTGGAGAATAATATCTCAGATGCAGATGAGCTGCTTTTTGCGGGAGGAGATGTTCCAATTGACAGAAGATCCAGCAGAACATCTGTACCAGCTTTTGGGGGATCACTTGTGCCTTAACAGTCAGAGAATAAAATCAAGCTTTTTTAATCAAAAGGAAACAAGTGATCAGAAACTGAAACAGATTCACTTTTAACTGTGAAGAAACATCTAAGATTTTTATGTCTATGCAATACAAAGTTCTCTTATGGAGAAGGATAACCATAAAACTAATGAATAGGAAAAACTTGTTCTCTTTTAACATTGCTACACTCTCAAAAATGTCAAATTAAGTAATTATGCAATTGAACCAGCATCACACCCATTATACATTCAAAACCAATTCGGACTTCATGATTATAAGTATAGGATATCAAATTTAAGAGAGATTTATTTTATGTTCTTTTACAGAAAAATTATAAAAAAAAAAAGTTAGTTTGCATCACAAGTTTAGAAACCACTAATTTTAATCAACAGGTGTTTGCCTGAACCATTGTCCCCTATGATTATGAGATATAGATGATTAATTCTCTACAAGTAAAAGATAAATAAAAGGGATAAAAGACTAAAATTTGGGGTCTTGAACAAACTTATTACACAGAAAATGCTAACTTCAGCGATAACTCTGAAATACATAAGCACATGCTTGAAAAAACGAACCACTCCTCAAATGTTTCTTAAAGATGCATACCATTATGAACCCAACTTACCTGAAGGAGCAGAAGCTGGGGATAAATCAACTCCAAGAAGATCCTGAAGAAAATCACCACCAGAAGAGCTAGGTACAGGGGCATCATCTGAACTTAGGTCAAGCAAATCTGCGATAGGAGCTGCAGCTGGTTTAGCAATTCCATTTGGAAGATTATGTGGTCTCCCGGCAGAAGTTGAAACAGCTGTAGGCAAGGAGCCAGCCCTCCTTCCGCTGAAAGTTGCCTCATCCAAAACTGGCATCCTTTCAACCAGTGCAGATCTGTACAAATTCATTCATCAGCTTTGTAGTTCACAATTATGATGCGATGCTGGAAACATTCTAAAAGGTAATGAGGTCAAACAAAGAAAACTTTTTAATCATATACCTAATGTTCTGATGTTTCTGAAGAATACAATTAAATTCAATAGATCGCTGCTGCAACTCAAGCACAAGGCTTCCTTTATTTTGGACAATTATATCCTTGATCCTCCTGGAGATACCAATTAATGAAAATTGATCTTTCTCATGTCATATAAACAAATAAGAAGAAATTCTTCGATTACTTCACACAGGAATTTCACAAAAAATTAGGATATTTGGATCAATTTGTCAAGAAATAAATTCAATTTAGGTCATGTTTAGATAGAGTTTGTAACTGTATCAAGTGTTATGCTTATAAAAGATTCTTTTTAACCCCTAGACCAAGCTAAGAGGCCAGTAGAAACGTGTAACATTAACATTAACATACTCTGAAGAAGAAGGAAAACGAGAAGAGAGCTTTAACAGAGAAATCAAGGCCATCGCTTTAGTAGTGAGATCTGACGTATGACGCTTAATAGCAACCTCTATGGCATCCACAGCATTAGATTCCGTTACCTGATTAGGAAATAAAAATTGACTGAAAACTTTCCAAACAGTATGGTAAGATGCAAAGTGATAGGTCTAAGCATTCAATTTAGGTAATGCTGCTACTGGACAAAAGAACAGGATCCTGAAATGGTCAATTGGGGACTTTCAGCTTAGCATATAGCAGTTTAAGAATCTCATTAGTTTAAAAATCATATTGGATTTAGGTAATTCCATGGAAAAAGACCTGGAGTAATAAAGAACTCCACTGGATGACACTCATTATTACATCTGATTGCAAGAAAACTCAAAATATTTCAACCAGAAATAACATAAAATACTTAAACAAGATGTTTTGAATAAAATCAGAAGGTACATTGCAATGCCTTGTCAAAAGGGGAATTGAATGGTTCCTTGCCTATTTCTACATCTGCAATATCACATCATCCATAAGCCCAAAAACGCCATACATGGTCTAGATTATTTTCATTAATTTTATGTTAAAAATAGACTTATCCCTACAACAACAACAACAAACTAAAAAGGAGAATCATGTTAGGTCATAGTTTTGAATGTTATAAATAGATTTATCCCTACTTAATCAAAATGAATTTGATTGTTATAAAACAAACTTCAACCAGGAAGTAAGAATTCACTATTTGATGAAGCCAAAAAAAAAATAGTTTCATGTTCTTTACTACCAGTTACACAAACAACACAATTACTGGTCATGTTTACATGTCAATTATTTAAATTCAATTTAACAGTAAACATGCCATATGTCCTGAAGTCATAAATTTATGAAAATTTTCACAGAAAAGGGATCTAATCAACTTTCTTCAATTAGAAGCTTCCCCTATACATACTCGCCATTCATATAACACAGCCCATTACTCTGCTGTTTTCCTCTTTTTCTGATGGTAAAGTGCAACCTGACTAGTTGACTACAGTATGTGTATGCAAACTATTCAATGTATAAGGATGCACTTACAGTTATTGAGTCTTCAATATCAAGCATCCCGACATTATTCACCAACATGTCACCATATTCACCAAAACACCAAACTGCCACTCGAACAAGGGTTTCCTAATGAAACATCAATTTGCATTTGAATAATTAAGAAGATAAGAGTATCAAATTTAGACATAAAATCCAAAACAAACCAAAGAATACCTGTTCTATTGATGTTTGGAATGCTCTGTACAATGCCCTGACTGTATATCCATGGAGGTCAGAAGCATTACTTATGACCACGATAAGAGCATGCCAGACTTCATCTTTTACAAAATTTCCAGCCTACTAAGCAAAGGATAAATATCAGTACTCTCGGAACAAAATAATTAATAGAAACATTGAAAGAACCAAGAAGATAAATAACAAATGTGGCAGTTCCCGAAAATGGAAAATGTTCATCCTCGCTCCCTTTCTCCCAACTACAATTTTGTCAAGTAGATATGAGAGTAGATCCAGCAGATTGTGGAGATTCTCACCCCAGGCAAGGTTTAAAGAACAAGCATTCAATCAGTTACTTTTCATTGACACTTCAGTTTTATCAATAAAATGTAAAAAGATTGACATAATAAAATGAAAATATAGTACTGGGTAAGAAGAACCATTACAGGCTATACATCTGAGTTCCCACAGTTTCCGGCAAATTATAATGCCTACTCTTCCCAATTGTTGCCTTAAACCGATTCATTTTTGCCTTCTTCAAGCATCCATCTTCATCGATAATTTAGTTTTTTAAAAAAAAAAAACAACTCCATATGGCTTCTACATGCATAAATCACTGACTAAACTACTAAATTTTCTTAGGGTTCCAAAGTGTTTGCTTTTCTACTGTACTCCAGGTCCAAAAACCACTAATCCTTAACAAGTTACTTTTCCTGATCCAAACCACTAATCCTTAACAAGTTACTAGTAGTGGTGGCTTGAAATCTTACATGGATTTCATCAATCATATTCCTAAATCCTAATTGGCTTAGAAAGGGCATCACAATCCTCCCACTGAAATCACTGATATCCTCATTGGGTCACACTTCAATAATCATAAGCAAAACCAAAAGGACCAAGATCATACCAGCACCGACACCGACTTACAAGACGAGCTAATAAAGATTGCAATGACCCAGCAATTTTTCAGGCCTAAACCACCAATTCTCAACAGTCAAAAGCTTAAACTCAAGTTCTACAAGTGAGTAACTTGAGGTCTTACATGGTTTCATCAATTATATTTACTACTATCTAATGTGGGAGGAATATCCCATTTTCAGCCTTTGATAGTTCATCCACTCAAAGGCCACAAGCAGCAAAAGTCATAGCAGAGACATGTTCAACCACTAGATTTAACTTGAAAATTCAAGTGGGTGGACTTATGCAGATTGACAGCTAACTTTGAATAACTTGGCCAACATTACACCAAAAAAAAAAGTATAAATATTGCCAATTATTTTTATAAATTATCATTTAAACAGTGCAAGAATGTATTTCTCTTTCTATTGCAAGGATTTATACACAACAAGGTCATAATGTTCAACAGAGAAGCTTTTTAATCAAAAGAGTAAAGATACTGACATGTTATACACCATTACTTAATGGACTCACATGGAAAACATTAGATGAAATCAAGGATTGAAATGATAAGCACATCAGTGAAAAAAATAATATGATAAACAAGCTTTAAGAAAATGTAATGTTCTGCAACACCTACCAGGAACAAACACTGCTGAAGGATGCAATTTGAACAAGAGTGAATATAGTAGCAAAAGAGAAACAAGGACAGGGATGAATTCAGTGGACTACGACAAATAAAGCATCTTTACTCCAATCCTACAACAATGCTATGAATGACAACATATACCTCAGAAAGAACCTTGAGCATCTGATCAATGTACCAAATCTTATCTGGGGAAAACCTGAGGCAATAAAAATGATTGTTAATTGACTAAACAATGCTGCAAAGAAAAAAATTGTCCAATAAACCAGAAGAAAATATTCAAAAAAAAAAAAGAGAGAGAGAGAACAATAAAATGAACTTCTATAAATTTAATAAACGTATAAATCCATTAAAATTGACTATATCAAATAAATTGCTTGAAATAACTGCCTTCTCCAGGAATATAACCAATCCTTTTAAAATTACCTAAAAATGGGGTTGGAGGAAGGATTATACATCGCATACATCCATGTATGCATGTACATATCCAAGCACAGCACATGATATATGAAAATACTGAGCTAAGAAGGCAATTACAAATAATACAGCATACACAAGGAAAGCAGAAGTAGCACTTCTCATGTAACTAACAAATAGCCCAACTTACTTTTCAACAAGGGAACAAATCTTGGCAGTAAGATCTCCCTTAAATTCTTGATCGCTTACTTCTAAATATTCAATTAGCTCTTTCATCAAAGGCTTCACATTGTTTTCATTCACTAGCAAGTAGACAAGTTCAAGTGCCCTTTTCCGAATTGAAGCATCTGAATCCTGGAAAAAGATGGCAACAATGGCACTTCAGAACCAGATCAGAATCCACTTCAAAAGCAACTAAGAAAATGCTGGAAACTCTTTTTCTATTGACTAGAGTACCAAGGCTCAAACTTAATATCTCTACCCAATTCCTACTCCACCCTAACCCTGATCCAAGCCCAAGGGGCAATGCTGGAAATTGCTATATAGCCAAAAATTGAATCCCTAAATATCAGTTCAAATATCAATCAATACGCAAGAAAAGTAACCAACCAAAAAGAGATCATAACAGTCACAGGTTAGACAACTAGAGGATTCCCTAAAAATGAAGAAAAAGGGACTTTAACCTTAAGGACAAAAATAAAAGATCAAGTGATATCTAAAGAGAAAATTAACCCTCACTGCTTTAGCTAGTAATAAGAATCTTATTCCCTCACATATGGGTTCACTAAAAGTAAAAAATAACTAATAGAACCAGAGAATCAGGGGGGACAGAAGGAAAGCAAAAGAAAACTCCTTGAGTGCTTCTTGAGCAAGAACTAAAACAGAAACCTTTTGAAATCATTAAAAATGAAACTAAATGTCCTCAGGCAGTACCTTTACACATTCCAAAATTGTTGCCCTATGCCTCTGCACTGCTTGTGCATCCACCGTAATAGCCTTCATAAGCATGTTTAATGCAACGAATCTGCAAAACATGCAAGGTTCATTTTCATAATACAGTAGAGCAATATAGAAATAGTGTAGAAAGGGACATGAAATCAAGAAAAGATTTGAATGAAAATACCTGATATTGTTGTCACGATTTGACAAGAATCTTCCCAATATATTGATAGCAAGCACACGTAAACCACCATTATCTTCAATGCTCATGATTGTTTCAACACATTCATAAAGAATAGCATTTCCTGCATTTTTGTTCGACTCGGTTTTCGTTGCCACCTAAGGAAAAGTGTGAGCATGAAGAAAAACAAGACAAAAATAAAACCTTAACCTCATTGAGAGATTAAATGTTGTCTACTGTGAAAGGAGTTCTCTGCAACAATTTTAGCTTCTACCATCTTTTCAGTATCCCATATACCCATATAGTATACCATCTTTTCAATTAACATGTTCCAAGAAATTTTATTAAGGTTTTTCTCATGAGCAGGAGCAACATTTAGGTGGAATATCCAGTTTATTTTCTATGACAGAACTTGTATTCTTTCATCATGCTATGCTATCTTAAAACATAAAATGGAAGAATAAATCTCATTCCTCAATGAAGCAAATTTTTTTTTGCTTTTGCAAAAGTTTCCTCAGAACTACTGGCGATGGGCATGCTAATGAAATTTACAGCAAAAGAAAGAGATTCAAAACTAAAACCTTACTTTAGTTACTAATTGATGAGATAAAAAATATATAGAATACACAGTACTTCTTTCAGGACTTTGAAAGAATTACAAAAGAAAGATATAGGTACAGAAAAAAACTTCACAAGTTCATAACTGACCTGGGCAAGTATGTCATTCATACAGTCACTAGCATCAGCATCTCCCTGGCCCAATATCCGCAGAAGCTTAAGCAATCTTATATGAAGGAAGGGATCTGTAATGCCAGCAATGTCATACTCAGGAGCATAGGGACTGTTAGCAATATCCCTCAGAGTTTTGACCAATCCTTCAGTACACTTCTGCAGTGATTATAAAACAAGCTATTATTACAATTAGAAAGCTGGCCCCATCATCCATTTTTAACAAGTTTCTTCCCATTAAAAGTTACAAATAAGATTCAGCCCAATATTCAAATGATACAGAAAAGGGCACTGCTTTCACATGATCCTAAAGGCCTAAACAAGTTCATAAGTCCTACAGAAACCAAATGGCGCAAATTAACTGCAAGCATCCAATTAATGCAAAATATAGCCAACAGTTTAGGATGAAACACCAGTAAACCTGATTCTTTTTTTCAATCCTTTTGATGGTGAGTACTCTTTGGCCAGAAACAGATCAAAAGGATTGCTGGTAAAGTAGAATGCTCAGCCCAAATTTGAAGCTCCAAAAACACCAAAGCAGGAACTAAATATTTACAAGAAACTTTATTCATGATAGCTTTTTTTCCACAGGGGCAAATGAGTATAGCAAATAATTCACACGCTCAATAGAGTGATTTTCTTCCTGATACTATAGCTATATGCTTATAAAGCCATAACCAATTTACCTTTCTAAAATATTCAAGGGCTTCTGAACTGACTTTACATAAATCCGTACAAAGTTGAACTCCTGTTATTAGGACTCCATGATGCTTTTCTTTAAGTAAGGAAGCAGCAGGATTTATAAAGTTTTCAGCCAGGTCCGGAACTTTCTTTATGATCCGTATGGAGCACAATGCTGCCTACAAACAACAGATAGAGTCAAGAGGAGCTAAAGATTGCAATCAGATCGCTGAAGAAATGATAGAAAACCTTCAAATTATGAAATAATGTGCATGATGAGAATTCAAAACCAGACACCACTTGACAAAGGGGGGAAAAAAGAAAAGCAGGGAGCCTGTTTAATCAAATCCATCGTCCAATAGAAAAAAGAGTAATTGTAGATGAACCAATTTAGCACATATAAAAATGCCTTCACAGAGTGGCTGGCAATAGTCAATAGATGTCTTTCCCTCAAACTATCAAACAAGCCAACTGAAATTGAATTTCTTGGAGTCACTAAGACATCAGACGCAAGGGTTACCATATGTTGGCATTTTTCCCTTGAATGATTGTATGCTGCAAGCTCTTCTGATTAAGATAAATGGGCAGAGAATTATTCAGATTTCATAAAAGTCGCTGTGGTATGAAGGTTGTGGAATATCATTGAACACACTATCCATGAATTAGGAACATAATTATACTATATAGTTGAGGTCTCAGTCATATGGCATCTGATACTTAATCGTGGATTTACATGGATGTTATTAACCATTGTATTGCCAAATTACAAAGGCAATATTGGAAACAAATAAACAACACAAACCATAATACTATAAGCGCTCAACAAAACAACCAAAACTTTCCAACTCCTGTACAAGAAAGGTGGAAGGAGAAGTTGATATCTTTTAAGTGGTACACCCAGCAACGTTTATGCATAAGAAATTCAAATTTATGGAGTCCAACAGCCTCCCTTTTCCTCCTTTACATTTACATCTCACCAAAATCAGAATCTGCGGCCAGCAGGCCCTTGAATAAAGAGTAGGATAACTTACTTTTTTCCGGATATTGGGATCTCGAAACTGCAGCAATCTCTCCACTTCTGGAGCAAGATCACGGGCCATTTCTGCAGAACAAATATTTCCCAGAGCACAAAGAGCAAGTCCTACAATATACTGGTTTGAATGATTGAGATCTCTGCATATAAGTTAAGGTTCCGGCAAAGAAGCAAATCTCTTCATTTTCTTATTTTTACCCCTGCAATACCACCCTATCAGGGACAAAATTATTCATCCAGGAAAGAAATGATAAACGGGAAAAGAAAATGGGAAAAATTAAGCTTGAGAAAAGTCTACGCATAGGATACTGCTTTAATGAATTTGTGACCAACATCAGAACTTCTTGTCTTTCATCAAGAAGCAACATAAGACCAAGATACCCAATCCTCTTCTCAGGAAATCCAGCAGATGCAATCAACTTCAGGCACTCCATTTGGCCAAAATGAGTGGGATATCCAAGCATGTGAATAAACATGAGCTTTGCCAGGTTACGGTGCCTATAATCTTGATCATTTTCATTAATTGCAGCACGAATAGCAGCACACTCTTTCCTTACAACAGCACGTTCTTCTGCCGCAGTTTTGCATGCACGTATAGCCCGTATCATGTCCCTGCATTGGAGAAGTTTGACCATTTTCAATTAATATGCATATAAACTAAGGTCAAGTCAATCAGTTAGATTCATCAATATTACTTGGGACAGAAAATGCAGAAGAGATCTGTGACTCGTTAAATTGATTCAGGCAGGTTTAAGCAAAAATGAACTCATAACCATTAATAGAAAATCATTTAAGAAAGGATAAGAAAGGACAAAAAGTATTCTTAGTAACCAGCCTTAGGTCCTGACTAAGAAGAAACTTTTAATACTATAGGATGTGGGATCCATGGTTCCTTTTTCTTTTTCCCTAAAAAAGTACATATAGCTTAGAGAACCCTTTTTCCAATGTATATAAACAGTTCTTATCAACAATTTCCTGAACATGAAATATTCACAGATGCATAAGAGATAGGAGACCATCCCTTTCTACTTGCTAGTTTGTTCCTTAAAAGCAACACTTACTACTGATCACTTCATAGAAGCAACTCAAGACATAAACTTATCTAATAACTAAAGACAAGGAGATCCAAATCTTCAAACCCACAAAGTATGGGTGAAATCCAGTTATCTAATCGAAAGAACAAACACATTATTCCCATGAAAAGGTACGGAGGTTGTCCTTCACAATTGGCTGCTTTTGATATCTCAAATTCTTTTAATCGTGTTAAATGTATAGAGAGACAAATACAACAATTCAGTTCCCTTGCAACAGACATAGGCACCTTCTACAAACACCGAGCAGTCTCCCCTAGGAAAAATAAAAAGAAAAGGAATTTAACTTTACAATTTTTTCCTAGAAGTGTCATAAGTCTACAAATCAGTTTGATCGCATAACCACCAGAATTACATGTACAGCCATATAGCCAGGTTATTCTGATTGTACTTCCAGTAACCATATTGGACAGGATAATTGCGTACATGACTACCTTGGACTGTATGCTATATTTAAATTATCACTCTCTCAAACTGTTGCTACTTGTTACTCATGTATTAATATCAATGTTCCAAAATATACTGCAAAACTTTCATTTCTACAATGCAAATAGTAGAGAAAGCAAGGCTTTCAGTACCAAACCTGCGTTTCGGTTCCTCTCCAAAACCTTCGGCACCAATGCTATTTGGCGCATCATTTCATATTATCCATATTCATGTAAAAAATAGATCAAGCTACTCTCAAACCATTTTACTAAATGAGTAGGTTATAACTTCATACATTTCTACATTTTCATCATAGTTGCAACTAATTTAAAGCGAATAAAAATGAAAATGAAAAGCAAACTAGAAGAACCAAATTATGAGACCAAAAAAAAAAAAAATGCTAACAAACTCCACTTAGCTCTAAATTTAGAGGCAACCATCTTTTAAGTTGCACAAACTACAACCGAATTCCCAAAATTTCAATCACGGCAATCAAAACAACCCCAGTTGAACAAAACCCTAGCTCATTTAATCATAAAACCAATCCATTCAAATAAAAAAAAATCAAGTTTGCTTGATCTGATTTCCAAACTAAAGGGAAAGGGGAGAAGAAAAAGAAGAAGTGGACAGCAAGAATTGGGGCTCACCGTAGACGAGTACCGGACGAGAAAGGATTCATGATTGGGTCCAGGGTTGAAGCTTTTGTAGAGAACTCAAATCGGATCCAATGAAATGAAAAACTAAACCAAATGCTGCGACTAAATCAATCACAGAATTAGCGCTATTCGGAATTAAATCGATTTTCTTCCACAAATCTAAGAATCTGCAATTCAAGATCCAAATGTTGGAATTCGGAGATCTAAAAGGGACAACCAAACAGAGATTTGGATCTGAGGGAGAGAGAAAACTAAGTCTCTGCTCTCCTTTTTTTTCCTTTTTTTTCACAGTGACGATGAAAATGCTGAGTCAGGTTCCTATGTCTTTGTTAAAAAAAAAAAAAAAAAAGAAAGAAACAGGAGGCAGTGGGAAACGAAAAAACGTGAGCAGTCATATTTTCATTTGGCAGTGCTGAGGGCGTTAATCCATGCCCCCGCAGGTAGTAGTATCAAAACATTTTTCTTCAGTACCTATTTGGTATTAAATTTTTGAGCGGAGCCCGAAGGCAACTAGGCCCAATCTAAGCTCTCCCTACCCCAGTCCGTCGGATTTTGGCAATGGATATAAACTGTTTTCAAGCAATCAAAGATGAAAATTATCGACTATGTTTGGCCAAGTGGGCTGGCTCGCTGGCTAAGTCCATCAAGAGGAGCAGACAGATGATGATGATATGATATACCCAAATCCGGCAGTCCCAATTGCGCCTGTCAATATTTCGGCATCGTATGGAAAGTGATTTGGGCATCCTAAAAGTTCCTAGTAATATTTCCATGTGGTCCTTTTTATTATGTGCCTTTAATTAACATTGTTGTCTTCGATGACCATTAATTTGTTTGTGCTCTTTAGCTGCTAAATGTTTTTGTTCTGCCAGCATTGAGGTGGGTTTTTGTTTTTATTTACTTTTGTTTTAGATGAGGATGTTGTTGTCAAGTTTGGGTGGAAGATGGGTTTTATTTCAGTTGATATGTTTTTGGTATAATATGAATTTGTAATAATGACTAAGTTCTATGTTCTTATTTCGTTTCGGTTGATATGTTTTTTGGATTATTTGAGTTCGAAAAAGGTTTATATTGCTATCATTGCATTGAGGTCTTCTAGCAGATTTTGGTATTTTCTCATGTCATATGCCAAAAAGTTGTGGTGAGTCAGCCAGTCGCGAAAGAGCATCGTCTACTAACCTTGTTTAGATGATACTCTTACTGCAAACTTGAAAGAAAATAAAAATTTTCAAACATGATACGCTGTGATTTTCTGATGGACTGAACTCAATTACGCTACAAAAATTTCAGAGAAAATTGGAGAACTTTTAAAAGAAGCTGAAGAATGATATGCTGTGATATTAGAATGAATCAGAGAAAAGACGGTTTCATGATATTTTACACCAGTAGCCTTACATAATTTAGGCCAGCTGAGAGTGAACCCCAAGTAGCACTAACGATGCTCCCCACACCACAGACTCATTTCTCCGCCAACGAATCTTAACTACTGTATCCTAAATTTTTAAGGACCAATATCAAGCTGGAATGAGGTAATTACTCCAAGATCTCTGTTGTGTATTTAATAGCCACGATTGTAAACCAAATTTGACCGGAAGCGAATACTGTGATGATCATTCATGTTGTCTCCGTAATCAACGGGGTTTATGATCACAGCTTCATGCTTCCCATCTTGATCTTGAGCTGCCCCAAAAATGATCTCATTGATTTTCTCATGGCTTTGCTCGTAGTAAGTATGTGGGGTGGATGATTGATAAAGATGCTGCTGCTGCTGTTGCATATCAGCAGCCCACCCACTGTAGAAGGCCCGGCTTTGACGCAACTGATGGATCTTTTCAGCATCTTTGGACATGAAAGGGTACGTTTTCCGTGGAGTGGGGGTTCGGGTGTCAAGTGATGGGGGCTCATCTTCATCTGTTATCACAAAGCTCTCTTGTGCAGGCCAAGACATTGAGTGCTTCAGTTGTTGCCGGTGCTGGCTCTGATATTCATAGCTTAGTGGCTTCTTTCTAAAACCAGGAAATACTCCTCCCAAAATTTCCAAAGCAGAAACACCACCATTGAAGAAAAGCTTCCCCAGGGATCCAAAGAAGCCTTCTTCTTGCTTCTCTTGTTCATATTCGGTTGGAATTAAAGGTGGCCTGACTGATTTCAGGGGTTTCTGATAAGGACTCGATACAGCACCATTCACTTTAACTGAATCCTGATCCTTCATGAGCATAAGAACAAACATAAAAAATTCACTGTTTTAGAAGATTTTGGAACCCATTTTTTAAAAAATAGAAAATTTTGGAACCTTAAGCCTAGGTGAAAGCTAATATTGCCATTTCAGTGGTGAATTATGCAATATGAAATAAGGGTGAATTTGAGAATTTCTGTTTTTACAAAAGCAAGACAGCCATCATGAAGCAATTTCCAGTGAAAAAAAAGGATGTTTGCTGTCCTCGTCTTGGTTCAAGTTTTGATCTCACGCATCTATTCTCTTCTGTTATTGAACAAAGCTTAGGATAGAGGAACACTTTCTGAGATAATATTTTTACATACAAGACTCAGACAAAGCAAAAGTCAAGTTAAAATATCCCAGAGAAGAATCATATGTAAAGAATTTGCATATAAATAATAACACTGAATACTCACATTCTTGGACGATACAATGGTGCCCACTCTATGTTGTAGCAAAGCTAGCATGTAACCAAAGAAGCCAGCGGTGACAAGGACAGCAATTCCTGCAATGACAGCAATTATAATACATAAACCTCCAATACCAACAAATAATAAAGATCAAATTCTGGTGGATTAGTTTACCAAGAGGAAAACCACTTCCATACTGATAGGCACAATCATCAAAATGTAATTGAATCTCTCTGATAGCTCCGTTTCCTCTATCTATCACGAGAAGGGAGCAACTGCTTCCAACATAGACTACATCAAAATCATTAGAAAACTTTGCATCTTCACTTGGTCCATCTACATGTCCCCCTCCCCGACTCCATTTCCCACCAGCAATTGTTGTAATACCTGAAGTAAGATTTCACTTGTATCAGCAACAGTTGACAACCATCGCTGTTTTGAATGTAAATATTGATAGCATCCTTTGAACATTATAAGATAAGACAATCCAAAAATTTAAAATGATGACAAACACTAAGCTTGCCAAAGAGTAATCCTATTAGTAATTTTGAGAAAAGAAAAAATGATGACAAATGTTTAGTACACAGAATAGTAAGGACATGGAGGTAAGATGCAAGAAGCATAAAGGACATAAAACTAAAATAGTTAAGTCAAAATAACAAGTGAACTAGAATTTCTCTTTCCAAAAACTTAGTAATTACATTGCTTACCTGCATCACTTATCTTCCTGATCGCCATGTTCATTGTGTCTGCAATATAAATGTTCCCTCTGTCATCTACTGCTAGCCCTTTTGGATGGTTCATCCTTGCCTCTCTCAGCTTGCCATCTACATGTCCAGGATATCCTTCAGGGGATCCAGCAACCAGCCTTGGTCTACTATCTGCAGTTCTCCCATAATTTAAATGAAATAATTACAAGAAAAGATTTGCCCATGGACAAATCAAGACAACAGCATGACTGTAGAATTACATGAGCGAATACCTATGGCTTTACATGTAATCAATCTTAACATAGTTATAAGCATGCAGAAGAGTGAAAAAAGAGTAACATGGTCGAGATGTCACAAAATGTACAGCAAAATTTGCTTTAAAATTTTGCATTGAATGGTTAATGCATAAAAAAAACCTAATAAGAATAAAAATCTGCAGGAGTACAAAAGTTAAGGTTCCATTTAGCTCACCAAATGTCTATGATAAAAGATATTCTTGGTTTACAGCATCACCAAGTTACCAAGTTCAGATAGAAAATGTTATAATCCTCCAAATGACGGAAATGCTCTTAGTGATAGATCTATTTGTTGCCATCTCAGTTGCAGCAAAATCCTAGGTTCTAACTAATCAATATTTTTACTACCGGAATATTATCAGGATCTAGCTTGCAAAATTTTCAAATATATCAAGTGGAAATGCATTTGAATTGCATTAAAATGCTTGACACATGAAACAACTAGCTCTAAAAAGGCCATGAAAATAAAAACTTGCACTCAACACATGGAAGGGAATGACTAAGATATGCCAACTCAGCAAAAACGTAGACTGTCCTGCTTTAGGTAAGTTGAGTGACAGGACTCGACTGCGAACAGATGCAAATACCTCAATCCTTTTTTAATTAATTAAAAGACTTAGAACATTCAGTAAGCAAAGGTCATACTACAAAAGCAAAGTATTAGACAAACAAAGCAAACAGTTTGAATTACTAAAGGCAAATGCAACAAAATTAACAAAGCCAACCATTTGAATAATATTACAAGAAAGAAGAAACCCACTTACATAGAGATAAAGAACCGGAAATCCGATAAAGGTTGCTACCAGCAGAGTCCAATATCAGCAGCTCCCCACTCGGCAAAACCTCAACAGTGTGAGGCTCAATCCCAAGCTTACTTCCATCAAACACGGTCTCCAGAGTGTATCCACCCTCAAACTTCATCATTGGACGGCCAGTAATTGCTATAGACACATAAATCCCATGGAGACCACCACATCAGATATCCCAAAGCCAAAAAAGAGAAAGAAGGAAATGCGGGTTCTAATTCTAAATTCTAATAGTCAGAGATCTAAACCTGTTTTAGTGGTAGCTTTGAGGGACCATAACCATTTAATGAAAGCAAACAAAGCATTAGAGAAAAACGCACTAACGATCTCTGCAAAAACCAAAAAGAAAAAAAATTAAATTAAATGCATTTGTCATCAAAGCAAGGATTTTAAGCTTAAATTTAAAAGCAGATCAAAATAAATGCAAGCTTTTTTTTATTTGTTTTGAAGCTTACTTGCAGGTGAAGAAGTAGTAGGAGCTGAAGAGACACCTCCAAGAAGAAGAAGCAAAAGAGCAATTCCCAAAACCAACACATTTTTGCCCATTGCCACCTTCACTCAAAAAAATAAAAAAAATAAAAAAAGTCCAACAAAGAGCTCTTATATATGAAAAGAGATTCAAGCTTTACACATTGAGAAGAAACCCAAAACCGTAATTGGAATGAGGGTCTTCTGCAGGAAAGTGAATGAACACTATGAGTAAAACAGTGTGTTTTTCAATGATTTTTTTTCTAGTTTTTAAAAACAATAAAAAAGATGGTTCTTTTCTTGGTTTTTTTGAGAGGGTGAGAGTCTATTTGAATAGATGGTGTGAAGGGGAAGCGAAAAATGAAAGAGACAAGAAAAGGAGGAAAATGCAATGAGAAAAAATAATAAAACAAATGAGCTAAACGGGGACTCATTGTGACAGTGAGAGAGAGAGAGAGAGACAGTTAATATGATGTGCTTATATCTTAAAGGCTTAAATGCTACAGTCTTCTTTTCATTGAATGCCATGGTTTGGCAACAACGTTACATTTATTCCCCACGTAAATTCCCTGTTGTCTTTTTTTTTTTTTTTTTTTGCAATTTCTTATTTCATACCGTCGATTGCAATTTATATATATATATATATTATTTATTTCATATTAAAATATATAAAATATAAAAGTATTGTATTATAAGTTATATTAATATATTAAATATAAAATATATTTTAAATTATATCATTCTTATATTTTTTGTACCATATAATCACAATATATTTAAAGTAACTAAATGATCTACCTCCACTAATATTTTCCTTCATCCACCTTCTCCCTATTATCTCAACCTTTTTTTTAAGGGAATTGAGTAAAGAAATGTCCTTTACAATTGCTATTTTTCGTGTTTTGAGAAACAATATGCGTTTGGTTTATCTATTTTTGATTAAGTTTATTTATGGAAGCATTGCCTAATTTCTAAACTAGCCGAACTATTTTTGCGTCCATCATATCACCATTTGCTACATTGAGCAGTAAGTTCAGCCTTCAATAATGCAGCAGCAAATGGAAAAGAATACTAGACTTAACTGCTAGCTAGTCAAATGTGGTCTTATCCCTGCATGTGCCAGGTTTCGATTGGGTGGTTCAGAGTAGAGAGGTTCAGAGTAGAGAAACATACTTTGCCCTAATGATTTTCAGGGCAGAATTTTAGTCGGTGGTCCTGTGATGCAGCACCACCAGCATCCTTTCTATTGCTCCACTCAAATCACCTGACTGATTTATATTTGGGATAATGTTTTTGTTTTTTAATTATAATAAAATATTTAATGTTATATTTAAATTTTAAAAATATTTAATGTGATATTTTAATTATAAATTTATTAATTAATATGATATTTTAAAATTTATTTATTTATCATGTATTATTATTTGAAATTAATTATGTTAGGTGTGAACATTATATTAATAAATAAATTTATATTTTAGATGTTATTTATAAAATTATTTTTTATATCTTATAAAATAACACATAAGATGAGAGTAAATACTATTAAGAATTAGTTTAATGTTGCTGTTAAAAATAGTTTTTGCATTGAAAAGCTGATTTTGATCCAACGTCAATAATCAATACCAAAAAATAAAAAAATATATCAATTTTTTAAATTTAAAAGCCTAATTTTGTAATTCAAACAAACAAAATACTAAGGAATGCTTCTTGCGATAAAAAAAAAAAAAAAAAGCACTTTTAAATAAAAATCACTTTATTACCTTATATTTTTAATATTTTATTATTTTATACATATTTCTTTTTAGACATTTTAATAATACTAAACTCTTAAAATTTTTAACTACACTTTCTAAATGCAAATTTTTAAATCTAAAATTTTTTCAACTAGCATGGTAATCTAACCTTAAAAGTATACTTTAAAAGTTTTGACCTAAAAAGTGAGAAATAACTAGCAAAAATGGGGATGAGCAAGCTAGCAAACCCATTGTCTGTTGAGCCCAGGACAGCCTGGGTTATGACGGGTTGAAAGTTAGGTTGGTGGGAGGAGGCGGATGCTGGACCTTACTAATTGCTACTCTGCCCCCACTGCAAATTGTCGATTCTAATAATGCAACGTGAAATAAGGATAGCTACCAAGTTGAAATTGGACTAATTGCTTATCTTTCAAGTGTTTTGAATGCAGACTGTAAACCAAAATTCATATGATCCTCACATGTCGTACATTCATATATACCAGTTGCAAATGACATGTTAGCATCTTCTTGTTCCGCAAGTATATTTTGTACTACAATTTTTGCCATTGACATTGGCATGGCCCATGCTTCTGTCTTTTGGTGTAGGATGAAGGTTGTACCCAACATGCCTAGAGACTAAAAGACGGAACAAACCATGGATGATGTAACAGCTTCCATTTTGCTTCTAGTTTGTCTTGACATTGAAAAGAGAAAACAATTGGTACAGATAAAGATCAAGCCTTCCCTCTTTTTTTTTTTTCCTCCTTTATAAGATTCTCTTTGCTTCCCCGATGATTCCCAAAATGACCGGGCATTGTTTTCCATTCATACAACATAAAAAGAACCTTTACCATTTAGAAAGAGGCCCAAGGCGCTTTCTCCTTCATTTTTAAGTACTCTATTTGAAGCTCTAGCCTCCTCCAGGGCCTAGGCTCATTACAAGCCCAAAAAAGAGGATTAAGTGCATGCCATAACATCCCATTCCTTCTTTACGTTTCCGCTTTCACTTTCAGCAATGAAAAAAGAAAATGGCCAACCCCGTACACAGCATTTTGTCTCATGACATGTGAATGCGGAGCAAGTGATGGTGATACTCAAATCAAATTGGCATTTTATATTGGGAAGCAATGTATCTATACAAGTTAACGGTGCCTCAAATCACTAAAACCTCTATAAACAGATGATAACCTATCCCATAGAATTTTGCTGGCACCTCCAAATGCATGACTGACATCACCATATACAAGAATAAGTATTGTCAGGCCCCCTGGATCTGCCATTCAGCTCCCAGCCCTAAGAACCATTTCAAGAGCTGGTATCACATTACAACCGTATCTGGCAAGCACCAATAATGCTTTAGATAAGTTATGATCGAGTTTTCTCAAGGGGATTCCCTTGAAGCAATGTGTGCAACTGGTAAATTTGTGCCAGCTACCATGTTTACGTCAAGTGGTACTCTCAAAAGAAACCTGGATCTGAGGAAGGCACCTAGGCTTTGAAATAGTAGCATTTGCAAGGCCTTGAAGCAATTTCAAAACGTCAGCTGTATCATCGAGGTAATACTTAGCTTTGCTAGGCTTTCGCCCAACAGTGCATGCAAAGATTTCTGGGGCCACAGGCAAGGCTGGATTGCAAACTGATGTTAATATGCTCTGAAACATATCTTCATCTGATTTATCATCACCAACACACATCACGAAATCAGGTGGCTTCCCACCAATGAGCATTCTCGATAGAACCTTTTCTGCCACCTGCCCTTTGCTTACTCCCTGAATGATAAAGACCATTGATGAGAAAGCTTGATTGAACGTAACAAACATAAATGTGTGACGGGAAAAAGGACGGGTGCCAGCATTTAGGAGGGAAAAATCACTTTTTTCATACCTGTGGCTTAACTTCAACAATATGCTGCCCTCTCTTAACAACTGCAGGTTCATTTGCAAGAACATTTTCCAGATGATCCAACAATTCCTTGGCTTGGCATGATCCAAAGTCAGGGTCTGCATCTAGATGGTGCCACACCAAAGCACTTTCCTTGATCTCTATGCTGGAGCCATCTGTTGCCTCTGTATACAGGCTCATAACAGGTTCCACAATCTTTTTCCATTCAAGGTCAGCACCCACACGGCTGGTTTCCCATTCAGAGTCTTTACTCCATCTGCAGGAGGAGAAAGGACAATGACCTCAGTTTATTTTAGGGCATTTAGATTCATTACTAGCTAAATACTCAAGACATTTTAATAAGCGTACCTTATGAAGTACCCATGTTCAGCAGCTATTCCCAGCGTCTCACATGGAGCAAGCCAATCACTGAGTGAAGTTCTCCCTCTCCCACTAACAATAAACACAGTGTTCTTAGGATCATCACAAAGGGTCTTAAGGATAGAGACAACTTCGGGGCTCGGAATTTTAATAATAGAAGCTTCAGGAACAACAGTGCCATCATAGTCCAGAAATAATGCTCTTCTATTTGTTCGTTTATATGCTGAAACAATGTGATCAATAGACAGCCTCCTAAAACTAGGAGAAAGAGACACAACTCTGAAACCAAGGCCCAAACCAATGCCCCAGCAGCGTTTACTATAATGATCTTGGCATGATCTATTCAGGTCCTGTGCAAAGCTGTGAGCCCAATAAGCCACATCATGAGTACTGACATACCGATAGTGTTTCTCATGTCGCAATTGCTTCTCAGACTCAGGCATGGTAATAGCTATATTTAAGGCCTCAGCCACGGCATCAATATCCCACGGATTTACCCTAATCGCTCCACTTAAAGATGGTGAGCATCCAATGAACTCAGACACAACAAGCATGCTTGTTCGTGGAGAATCGGACTTTATACCCAGTGCCACATCCATGCAAGGAGTCCCCTGCCTACAAACAATATACTTGTAAGGAACCAAGTTCATCCCATCCCTCACAGCATTTACTATGCAATATTCTGCTAGTGCATAATAGGCAGATTTCTCATAACGGGGAACAGGTCGGTCAATCAAAAGAACAGGTTGATAATTGGGTGAACCATAAACCTCATTGATCCTTTTAGCAGTCAGATAAGTCTCCTTCTTTGCTTCCTGGACATCCTTCCCAGAGCCCCTAGCAGGATTCACAATCTGAACCAGGACTATTTTACCCAGCAAGCCTGGATGCTGATGTAAGAGTTGTTCCACAGCCAGTAGTTTTAGACTGATGCCTTTAAAAATATCCATGTCATCTATGCCAAGAATCAATTTTTTCCCTTCAAACTGTTTCTGAATCTCTTTAACCTTGTTAGCAGTAGAAGGAAGATTCAACACTGATTCAAGTCTACCCATATGAACTCCAACAGGCAGAATTTTTATAAACACTGTGCGGCCAAAGTAATCAAGACCAATGTGTCCTCTTTTGGATTCATAATCAAGACCCAGCATTCTACTGCAACAAGACAAGAAATGTCGCGCATAATCAAATGTATGAAAACCAATTAGATCACAATTCAGCAATCCCCTCAGAATTTCATCCCGAACAGGCAATGTTCGATATATTTCTGATGAAGGAAATGGGCTGTGGAGGAAGAACCCAAGCTTGATTCTATGAAAGTGTTTCCTCAAAAATGTCGGAAGAACCATCAGGTGATAATCATGAACCCAAACATAATCATCATCTGGATTGATTACTTCCATAACCTTGTCAGCAAATATTTTATTAGCAGAAACATATGCCTGCCACAGAAAACGATCAAACCTATCACCATGGCCTGGACAAACGGGCAGCATGTAGTGAAAAAGAGGCCATAACTGCTGTTTACAGAAGCCAAGATAAAACTTCTTCTGCAAATCATGAGGTAGAAACGTAGGAACACAATTAAAATCCTCTAACAGTTTTTGGGCAACTTCTTCCTGTTCACTGGCATCCATGTCGACCTTGAGAGATCCCACAAATATAACCTCTGTTTCAGGAGAAAAACTATCCTTTATTTGTAGTAAAAGTGAATCCTCATCCAAGCTGAAGAGCCATTTAGAAGTTTCTGCATCTCTTTTAGCATGCAAAGGTAACATATTTGCCACTATAATTTTGCGTTCTCTACAACCAGATGAAGTAACATCTGAATCCCCATCATTACTGCTACTGCAATCTGTGTCAGAGATGATTCCAGGAACAGTCATTACCCGAGGGAGAGCTCTTGGTGTCTGAGGAATATCAAGTAGGTCCCCATAGGCTAAATGTAAAAAATTTGCACATGATCTTGATGCCATGAAAGATTTTATCTTACTAAGGCATACAAACAAAACCCTCACTACAAGAAACCGTTTTGATTAAAAAGTCTACAGACCTACACACAGAAAAAGGAATATTGAAATCGATTAAGCACATTCACATTAATCAAACCAAATAACTCAAGCAAGCATTACAGAGCATTAAACACCTTGATTTCTTCCAATTGCTTGGACTTTAAACAGATATCAGGCCAGGATCGTTCTTACAGATCATTCTTTCTAGATTTTTTTTCTTCCATAGTTTTGACTTTTCAGCATATTTATCAGCATTCTCTTACAGATCATTCCTTTGCATTTTCATATAAAATGTTCAGTTAATACCATGACTAAAACAAAAAGAAATGACAAAAGTTAGTACAAAAGAAACCGTAAGAATAATTAAATTGTAGTTCTCTTACACTTTTTGGTAGGAATGAAAGAGGAAAGAAGGAAACCTTTTCCTTCATCTGGTGGGAGAAAAATAAGACGAGATCAGAAAAAATGATACTTTCTCTCCAAATTCAATACCTACAGAGAAAAACACTCATTCAACTTAAATTAACAATTTTATTTACAACTTTATCCTTAATATCTTTCTTTAAGAAGAAAAAATAATCATCTTTCCTTTCCTTCTTTTTTTTCTTTCCTCACTTTTTCCGCCTCCTTTCATTTTCCGTCCTACCAAACATAGTGTTAATCTTATTCTTAGCAAACAAGATCCGAAGCCTTTCTTTGATCACAGTATTTTACTATAAAAAATGTTGATTTTTTTTTAAACGATAGTACCAATTCCATAACCAAACAAACGAACTCAAAACAAAAAATTCGAAATCTAAGGTCACAACGAAGTACAACAAAATTCAACGAATTAATAAATTAAAAAAACAACTACAAAAATAAAAAGTAATAATACTGTTCATGGAGGAAGTTACACGCCAAGAATCTCAGAACATAAACATTCTAGTAACTAATCGCATTTCTTTTTATCTTATTATGAAAATGATAAACATAAAACACATCAACACTATCCGATTCCTCGGTTTAACATAACTAAAATAAACGGTGTTAAAAAAAAAAAAGAAAAACATCGATTTGGTTTTTTTTTTCACATTTTCTAAGCGACCAAACAAGAGATAGGAAAACTAGAAGAAACCGAAGCCGAGTCAACAGTAGATCCAGAAGAAAGATGGAGTTAACAAAACGATGGTGCAACGGTCAAAATTGTGGAAGGAGCTGCTTACCACGGCGGTTGAAAAATCTACGGCCGATGAGAGACGGTTTTGGTTTGAACGGAATTCGAAAAGTTCGTTAAACTTGAAGACGATAAAGTAGAAAGAGAAGGAACGGCAAGAGGAAAGACTAAGGAAGAAAATGGAGGGTGGGTTGGATTTTCAATAGAGAGAAAATCAAGAATGAATGAGAAAGTGAGAAATTGCATAAAAATTCTATATATCGTATGTTCATATTATATTTTTTATATTGCCACTTGCGAATAGGATAATATCAAAGTTTCCCTTCTTTACTTGGGTTACTTTGTTAACCATGGTTCTTATTTTTGGATTAAGCTCTTCTTTTTACATAAATACCCTTTCTATGTGCCGCTATTTCTCTTCTATTTTAATTTTAATTTACATAATTCTAAATTGTTAAAATATAAAATAAAAATAAAAATTGGGGTAAATTTAGTTAAAATTATAAATATTTTTATTTAGAATAACAAAATTTTTTATTAAATTTAAAAAAATAGTTATTTCACAATTACTCTTAAATAGTACATTTATTTTTTTGAATTAATTCAAATTTATTTATATTAAACTTCATGAATTTATGTAAATCATTTTTTTCATAAATTTTTAATTAATTCGAACTTAAGACAATCAAAAAATGAATAAATTTTCTTATCATTTGAGTCAACATTTAAATTATTTTAAAATTTAAAATTAATTTATGAAATTATTTGAGTGATTTTATGACTATATAAATATAAGATATCTTTTTTTTTTCTTTGTCGGTTATAAATCGGTGTTGTGCATGAAAGAAATGGAGGTTTGGTTTTAAAAAAATGGCTACTAAGGCTAAGCCATAATTTGAGGAAGTGAACATAATCCTCGTTTTGATTAAGGCTATTTTTGGTTTTTTATTCTCGGAGATAATTAGGGGTAGGTTGATTAACAAAAAGCTATAAATTTAGGTATTGAATAAAGAATATTATCCTCCATTCCAATATTCATTTTACTTTTGTCAGATATTCTTAATTTCTTATGTTAAATTAATCGAAAAATCTTAGGTCAAATGTTGAAAGATCAAGGCAAGGCACCTTAGTATTAATTTTTTATAATATTGTAAAATATATTATCCTTTGTGCATTGTTAATTAGGATTTTTCTAAGATTTGCTTCCAAGATCTTATCGTTAAGTGTATATATATATGTGTATATATATATATATATTCATTATCTGTATACTATTTCAAGGGTTACGAATAATCCTTATAAAATATTTAATGTGATAAATTTTAAAAAATTTTAATATAATATTTAAATTATAAATCTATTAATTAATATGATAATTATTTTTAACATAATTAATTTTAAATAGTAATATATGATAGATAAATAATTTTTTAAATATCATATTAGTTAATAGATTTATAATTTAAGTATTATATTAAAAATTTACAAACTTTAAATATTATATTAAATATTTCACTATAATTTAAAAACTATTAATAACATTTATCTTTACTTAAACTTATAGGCTACAAGAATCAATGTCCAAAGAAAGCAACGTCATTCATATGAATCTTTACTCATAAAAGCAAAACCTAATGTTTTATTAGGTTAATGTTATAAATGATTCCAAATTTATAATAGAATATTTAATGTAACATTTAAATTTTAAAAATCTCTAATATGGTATTTGAAATATAAATCAATTAAATAATGTGGTACTTATCCTTAAGATAGCTAATTTCAAATGATGATACGTGACAGATAAATAATTTTTTAAGTTTCACATTAATTAACAGATTCATAATTCATATATTATACTAAAGATTTTTAGAATTTAAGTATCACACTAAACATTCACTATAATATAAAGATCATTCATAATATTAATCATTATTTTTTAATCTATCAAGAAATGAACTACTTCTTATTCTATTTTATCTGTATTAAATTTACTTCTTTTCTTTAATATTTGTGAAGACATACACCCAATCTGTAAAGTATTATCAGTTTTAACACGAAGATCTCATGGTTTTATCCCATAAAAATATATCACAAGTATGAGTTTGGATCTCTAACTATATACTAGAGTATATCCTTACAGTCTCTTCTTATCAAGCCTAACACAAAACATACAGAACTATAGAATGCTCAAAATCAAAATCACATAAGATATTGAGATCTTAAAGGTGATTTTTATGATGTAACACTTAGCTCTTGTCAAATTAGTGACTGCTCTTATACTATTTATGAAAACTCGTTATGGTATATATTATAGAGATCTAAACTCAAACTTACGATATGTCTTTTATGAAATAAAATTAGAGACTTCAAGGTCAAAATGGATAATACATTGTAAGTTGAGTGCAGGTTTCCACAAATGATATTAGAGCAGTCACTAATTGAAAGATAGCTAAATGATACCCCTTGAGAGGCACCTCTTGAATCCTAACATCCGATCATGGTTCCTTGTGTACTTTGAGTTGGGTTTGATGGGGGATGTCAAACTTTAGTGGAGGAGTTTGTGATACCCCAATTCCATAGCAAGATATACTGAGGATCTATTGTAATATATAAGTAGAGACTTACAGTATGTTTGGATTGAGGAGAGGAAAAGAAAAATAAAAAAAATAAAAAAAGTAAAGGAAACAAAAAAAAATCATCCCTTTGTTTGGATAAATTTTTAATTTAAAGAAATGAAAATAGGTGAAAACCCAATAACCTTTGATTTCCTTTTTAAACCCAACTTTTTTAATACCTTAATTTGGAGAAAAAAACTATGGAAAGGGAAGTTGAATTTTTTTTTTTTATGAAAAGACTATTATATCCATATTTTTATTAACATTAAAAACCTATACCATTCTATTTCCTTGTTTTAGGAGTGAATCAACATGGCACAAAATGCAGATTAATGACAATGGCCATTTTACTTTTACTTCTTTCATTCATTTGTTGATCAAATTTTGTAACTCCATTTATTTGTTGTTTTATGGGTTTTTTTTTTTTTTTACAAACTACTAGTTTAACTTATTAATTTATCTTATTACTAGTATCAGTAGTAGTTTTAAATTTTCAAAAACATAAAATAGCTTGTTATAGTGGAAACGAGAGGACAACACAACAGCAAATAAAATGCAATTGGATAGAAAAGCTCAAAAGCATTAAAAAAAGTTGGTCTCACTCTTGGTTTACAGCTAACCTTTAACTAATATAATTCAATGTAAGAAATGTGACATTTGTCATGCTACCCTTCTAGATTGGTCATCACATTTTTGAACCTACGACTAACCAAATATGTAATCAAGAACATAAACGAGTGCCAAGAAAAATGGATAAAAGATATAAGCACTTGAAATATACTTTTATATTGTATGTTATTTTATAAAACAAAAAAAAAAGTTTACAGTTGAAAAGATATATTATAATGAATCATTTTTTTTATTTTTTACTATTTATCTAAACAATAATTATTAGGATTCATTTTCTTTCTTTTTCTTTTCTTAATTTTACCTATTCAAATAATGAGTTAAACTCATACTTGTGAGAAGCCTTTTATGAACAAAATCATAAAACTTTTGACTTAAAATAGACAATACATCGTAAGTTAAATATGAATTTTCACAATATTTATGCATTTTATCTTTCATAGGTTAATTTTAAAAAATCAACCACTAAATAAACATGACAAGGTTTTTTTTTTCTTAAATGAAAAAAATGATAAGTTATTATAATAAAGTCAATAATATTTTTTAATTAAAATTAATTTATGTTTTTAAATAATTTTTTATCTGCATGAGTAAATTTATAATTTGTTATTTAATTTTCTTAAAAATGTCAAAAAAATAAAAATAATAAAAAGAGTTTTAACTTAGCATAACATGACCCCAGAAAACAACCAATTCAGTTTCATAGCCATTAATTTGGGTTTTAGATAAGCATTAGGATATTAACTTACCCAACTTCAAATTTAAAAATCTTGGCTCTTGTGTTTTGTAGTTATTTACCAAATATTGTGTTAGTAAACACAAGGCTTAAGAATACAAAAAAAAAAAAAAAAGTGCATTTTATTGTAAAATTTGTAATTTTCTTGTAGCTTCTTTTTTGCAAAATACATAGAGCAAATGAAACTTTAGTCATACGAATGAAAATAACTTCAAGGCATACTGCTCATGTCATTATCCTTAAGACTTATTTTGCCTTTACTAATAACGGTATGAAAAAAAGGTTCTATTGAATAATCTCCAAGATACAATGAAACTTCTATTTAGTTTATTTTACATTAAAAAAAAAAAAAAAAAACCAAACCACTAAACATCCTTTAATGAGAAAATGGAAATACCTTGTCTTTAACAAGGTTTTTTGAAACAAACAATGTAAAAAAAAAAAAAAAACTTTATATTGATAGAAATGAGAAAAAAGATAAAAAAGAAATAACTTTTGAATTTATTTTCAAATGAACTCACAATAATTATAAAGTTATAATTCTTTAATTCTATTGTTTCAATTAAAGATCACTTCTTTTTATTAAAAAAGATGTCTTTCCAAATTATTAAGGACGAATTAGTTCATTAAATTTATTAAACTTTTCATTTCAAGAGAAATTATTTTTCACATTTCAAAAAATTGTAATTTTTCACACAAAGTAATCTACTCTACCAAAAAGTAGTCACTATCCTTTTGTATTTTCAATTTTCAAAATGTTGTCTAAAACAAGATAATCGACTCCTCCTTTCAAAAAGTCAAATTGCATTTGGCTTATGAGTAAACTCATTTCAATTTTCAGTATGGTTCCAACTCCAATCTCCTATGAGGTAGTTGATTGCTATAATCTTAGACTATTTTTCAAAAGACTATCAATTAATAGCAGTTGATTCCATTAGGCTTTGGAATTGAGTCAACTCATATTCAACTATAGCAATTGATTGTTCTAGGTTTAAATGACTGCTATTTTATACAGAATCTATGTTTACCTTATATTTATAAAAGCAATTGACTCCATGTCAATGGCAGTCGACTGATTTTCTTGGAAGTCTTAAGGCAATCGACTTCTATGTATAAGACAATTGACTACCTATATGATCAATCTTTTTTATTTTATTCTCTTTAAATCTAGAATAATATTATTAATCTTGGAATTATACTTTAAGTTATTTAATAACTTAATATAATTTCTTTTTATTAAACTTGATCAAATTATTTTCATATTCTAAAAATGCTTTTAACTTATTGTTGACCCCATTCCTTTTGTCCTCTTATCTATTTAGCTGAATAAAATTTCTAAAATAATATATATTTTTTGAAGAGTTCAACTTTCAAATTTCTAATTACTTTGTTATCTTATTAATGGATCTTTATAAGTACTAGTTAAATATTATTAAGAAATTTTTTTATTTTTAATGCATTATTTTCATCGAAATTCATTAAAAAATAATGCCTTAATTGTAAAATTTTTTTCTTTAAATATGGTACTAGTTAAAATTTCTCTTTCTTTTTTATTTGAAAATGGAAAATTTTGAACTCTATTTAAAAATATATTCTTGTCTCAAATTATTAGTTTTTTTTAATGAAATTTTTAAAAAGTTTGAATTTGATAAATATTAAAATTTATTTTTATATAAAATCAATGTATCACGATTTTTAATGTCAAAATGTGAAAAAAATCTTGAATGATAATTCTTAAATATAAAATGAGTTTTAAGTGTTTGTAAAAGAAAAGAAAATATAATTTTTGAACATTAAAAAAAAAAGATATAAAAAAATACAAAGGAAATATACTGATTATTAAATTAATAATTCATATATGATTATTTGATTATTTATAAAAATTAATATTCTTTTACGACGTGCATCTCACCTAAATACTCATTGTTTTTTTGTAATCGTATATTTTACAAATAAATAAAATTAATAAAATATTTATTAACCGAAATTTTCATTAACACAAAAGTAGTTGTTTTTTTTTTTTTATAAAATAAATTTATTTAACTAAAATATTTTAATAAAATTACATTTTATTTATAAATTATTAAAAATATAATGAACAATAATAATAATTTTTTTCAACTCAAAAGTACTTTAAATGAATTATAATATAGACATAGATTATAAATAAATATTCATAACTATTAAATAATTGAGACTTAGATAAAAAAACCTTATCCATAAAAATGAATAATTATTTTCGTTAATAATAATGTGATTTGTTAATATAATTTTAAATTTTAATTATCAGAATTTATATTATTGCAGCATCAAATATATATATAAAAAATAATATCTTCATTTCATTTCGTTTCGTTTCAATATAATACACACATGAGTTTATAATTTAAAACTTTTCATTTCATGGAAATTTAAGCCTTAGGGGATGTTAGACTCCGTTTGTTTTAAGAAAAATAATTTTTAAAAAATAACATTTGAAAAATATTTATATTTTTTAAATTGAAAAAGATTTTTGTTATTTGGATTAACTAATGAAAAATATTTTTCGTTATTTAGTTATTTTTTAATTTTTTTAAAATAATATTAATATAACTATTAAAATATTAAAAATTATTTATTATTAAAGTATATTAAAATTATTTAGCATTAAAATTATTAATATTAAAAAATAATTATATTTTAATAATATTATTTAATATTAAAATATTATATTAATATAAAAATACTTAAAATAAAACCATTTTTTATTCTTTATATTATTTATTAATATATTATTATAATATTTATTAATTAAAATAATAATAGTTATTAATATATTATTTATTAGTATAATATTATTTATTTATTAACATAATAATATTATTAATCTAATATTATTTTATTAATATAATATTAATTATAAGTAAAATTATGCTAAAAAATATTCATAAATAATTTTACTCATAATCAATTTTTTAAAAATATCTTTATCTTTTCAAATTCATAAAATAATTTTCAAAAAAATAATTTTATTTTTCATTAATTAATAAATTATTTTTCATTGACTAATCAATTTTTTACTAAATAAACACTTAAATTATAAAATCATTTTTTAAAACTTATTCTTTACAAAATAAACAGAGCCTTAAATATAAATTAGGTGGTATAAATAACAATAGCCACGGGTTAGCTTATAGTCTTATAAATATAATTACATTGAAATTTCGGCAATATAATTACATAATAACTACGATATATTTTAACAATCGAGTAATATAAATTTATGGAAACTAAAACATTTTAATTATATAGTTTAGTATAAAAAATATTATTCGTAAACTTTTGTTTCAGATGTGAAAATAATTTTTTAATAATATTTTATTTTTTAAATTAATTGATTTATTCATAAATCGATATAGTTCGTTTTTGAATTTATTACAATAACTATATGTCATGTTAAAAAATACTAATATTTGGACAAATTTTGATAAGGAAAATGCATGACTCTTATTTTTATAGTAGGATATTATGTTTGGTTAAACTAGAAATTTAATCTTTGTATTTGTCAAAATTATGAATTTTTATCCTTTTATTTTATTAAGAAGATTTTGGTCCAAATACTTTTATTAAATATGGATTTTGATATCTTCATTAATAATCATTGTTAAATTGACAATGTAACTTTTTTTTTATGTGACAAGCTACTTATTATTTTTGGCAAAACATAAAATGAATAATATATAAAATCGATAAAAAAAAATGAAGGGAAGTAGTAAAAAAGTCATCTAATTAACTTGCCGTATCAATAAAATTAGTCACATTTAGCATTCTATATCACCAACTTAATGATGATTATTGATGGAAGGACCAAAATCCATGTCCACCATAAATATGAGGATTAAAATTCTTGAGATTGAAGCATTTAATTTTATGTCATTTGATGATTAAACGTTGAATTTTTAATTTAAATGATTAAAATTTAATATTTGATAATTTTAAATAAAAAATTTATTTAATATAAAAATTATTTTTCCCCACCGTAAATATGAGGATCAAAATTCTTGAGATTGAAGCGTTCAATTTTTTGTCATTTGTTGATTGAAGGTTGAATTTTGAATTTAAATTATTAAAATTTAATATTTTATAATTTTAAATAAAAAATTTATTTAATATAAAAAAGATTTTCCCTTAAAAAAAATGGAAAGAATAAAAAGGTTAACAACTCTTCTGAACTCAACACGAAAGGCAACAACCAATATTTTTGCTTCAATTTTGGAGACTTTATTCTCAACCAAACATGCAGTGTAGAGACTTGAAACGAAGCACAGCATCTGCAGCAAGCAGTGGTATAACCGTAATTCCATCAAGCATAGAGCCTTGTTTCCATTGAAAGAAGATTACAATTTATTAGCAGTTTTTTTTTTTTTTTTTCCTTTGGAAGGAAAAGAGAAAAAAAATCAATTCTTCTCCATTTTCATCGTGCCAGCTCCCACCACCAACCGTCCGTACGGACTTGAAAACACGTGTAACGCCCCCTCGTTTCCTCACAATGACGTACACACAAAGTGGGACCCGCCTCGAACCCAAATTCTGTGGGACTATCTTATCTGTCCACGTCCTGTCAAGGTTGGAAATCGTGATTATTGTAGCCTTCTCACGTGGTTAGCATGTGAGAGTAAAGGAAAATGGAAAGGATAGGGACCTGCGGGAGGAGGACTGAGGACTGAGGAGAATGCTATAAATTTCGAACCACTTGCGGGGCCCATATTATCTGTTCGCCGCATTCTACGGATTGGCCGAAGATATAAAATGCGGGCCCATTTCGTCCTTATCCAGAACTAGATCTATGGGCCCCATCTTATCAGCAAAGAATGATCCAAACTTATCTTTTACGCACCGATTTTGGATTTTTTTTTTAAAAAATTTTTATGAAGAAAGAGGTTAATACTTGATGACATCGACTAAAGTGTACTAAAAGAATGTATACTCTCTCTCATAAACGTATACCACACCCCATTTTTTAAAAAATATTTTAAAATAAATTAATTTATGTGCAATTAGGAGAGTAAATTAATAGAATATTTAATAAATAATTTATGAATAGATTTAATTTATATTTATTTATTAAATTTAATAAATAATCAAAAATAATATTTTAAAATTTGTTAATTAAATAAATAAATTATGAATATATTAAATTCATTCATATTTAATTTTATTTGTAATATCAAAACGAAAAAAATATTTTATAAACATATTTTTTTATTCCCTTAAATTTATCTATCAAACTTTTCAAACGACCTTAAAGAATAAACCAACATGTCATATTCATTTACTAACTACATCTAACTATTGTCCACCAAATCATTTTTCTTGACATACAAGCACAGTTAACGGAACCCTTTTCTATTATGGAGTGATGATATTAACGAATAACAATGAGCATGCTTCAAAAATATTAACTTTAAATTATCATAATCATGAATATGACTTGGGATTGGGGAATGCTTCCTTTTAAAAATCTTTGAACTCGTTTTATCATATAAATCCATCATTATTAAATGTTTACCATTATCCTTGTTTTCCCAAGTTCTTTTTCTTTTTTCGAAATGAACATGAATATTTGTTTTAATTGGAAAGGAAAATGACTACAATGGATAATTATGGGATATTGAGAATAAGATGTAATCACTTTTCCTTTTCTTGTCAAAATAAGAGGCCTCGATTCGAAATTAGAAATTCATATATTTTTTTAAAAAATCTTTTTAGCCACTAGATAGAAAAAGGAGAGGATAAAATGTAATCACTTCGATTGTTAAGATATGATACCTTTGATTTTTATATGAATTTTTGTATCATTCCTCTTCATAAATATCTTAAAAAATAATAATAATAAAAATAATAATATTTAAAAATTAAAAATATAAAAATATTTATCAATCGAAATCTTAAATGTTACTGTATATAAAATGAGTATTTCTTATATAATGTTCTTGTTTTTAAGGTGCGAAAGTGTATGCTACACATTAAAAGAATTGTGTCCTTTCTCATCTCATAGTTTAGTCTTCTTCTTTTTTTATCATAAAATTAAAATTTTTTTTTTAAAAAATTATATCTATAATTTGAAGTACCAACGAATTAAGTTGATACAATAAAAAGTTCAAATTCGATTAAAAATTTATTGTTTGAAATTTAGTTTTAGCTTGATCGAATTTTAATTTTTAAACTTAAGATCGACTCAAAATAAAAATTGATTAACTCAAACTTATTCGTTTACTGAATAAAAAGTAAGCTCGATTTACATTCTCGATTTTAAATTTAATTATTTATATTTAAATTCAAATTTGAGTTTAAATTAATATATATAAATAAAATAATAATTTTTAATAAAAATAATAAAAATATATATTATAATATAAAAACCTAAATAAATTTATGAATTACTTGAATTGAATGTTAAAATACTTAAACTTGACTCGTTTTAAAAATTAAGTAATTCAAATTTAATTCAATAATGATTGATTTAAATTTAAATTTTATCAAAATTAAATCAAAATAATTTATAAATATTAATATATTATTTACACATTTAATAATAGCCAAATATAACAAAAAAATTTGTCATGCTCTTATAATTAGATTCTGGGGTGCGCTCATTAATGTTGGTGTGATTAGCCCTAGTTATTTATCTGCGGGATCTAATAACTATGCAACTTATCCATTTTTTTTGTCCATTACTTCCAAAAAAAAACATATTTTTGTCCTTTTTCCTATCAAAAATTAGCTTTTTAACCTCTTTCTTTTTTTCTTTTTTTCTAAAGAATGTTATTGATTTATATATATAATAATTAAAATATGATACTAATATTAATTTAAAGAAAATGTTGATCAATATCCAATAACACTGATTAAGATGATATCTAAAATGAAATTGGTAATTCATGCGTTATCTTCTTATCTTCCTTTAAATTTGATGTAATCAATTCATTAAATGTAAACTAAAAAAAAAATTTTTTTTTTTTTGGTTCTTTAGAAAGTGACTATTATTTATAAAAAATCCAATGTTTTAGAATTTGAGACTTAATTTCATATAATTATATTTAAAAGAAAATATTCAATAAATTTAATTTTTAAATTTTAATATTTACAATTTATTTTCTCATACTTTGTAAAAAATCCAATATCTCAATTAGTATTTGAGACGATAAACGCCCAAGAAAAAGAAAAAGATTGAGAATAATCCTTTTGTCATGAAAAGGTTAAAATTGTTACGCGCCCCCTCTGGGTATTTTTTTTCTTATTTTTAGCAAAATATTGATAAGCTCTGGCCGTATCTCTGTCGTTTTGACTTTGTGCATTTAAATATAAATATATATATATATATATATATTTTGGGAATGGATAGAATTCTTTTATACTATGGAATAGAAATGACTGATGGATGGGGCAAGCATGGTCGGTGCTAAATTGGGATGAGTAAATGATTGAGGCATGATATGTGATGTAGCAATATTCTATATTTTTTTTATATACCAAAAAAAGTTTGATCTACTCTTCAGAGATAACTCTCTCTCTCTCTCTCTCTCTTTAAAAATTTTTTTTTTGCACGTCTAGTTGATTGTGAAGCCCATATGCAACGAATGATTAAATATGGAACTAGATGGATGCATTAGTTCTTATCCCTTACAAGGATTTTTAGACTTTATAAATAGGATGATATATTAAAAAAATAAAACATGTATTAATTTTTTAAAATTATATAATACATAAAACATGAAATTATTTATATAATATTTGATTTAGTTTTTTTAAAAAAATTTATAATCTATTTGATATACAAAAGTAGAATAATATAAAATTATAAATAAAATTAGATTTTATGATATCATTTTATCTTATATTTGGTGTCTATAAGAATTAAGAGTATAAAAGGATAATTTTTATCTTCCAATAAGTTTATTATGTGTAAGATTAAGAGTAGAAAAAAACAATTTTTTTAATTAAAATTATTCTTTTTTAAAATAAAAATAATTTAAATTTATAGTTTTTTATATAAATTTAATTCAAATTTTTTTAACAAAAAATATATATTCTATTATATTTTCTATAAATAAGAGTTAAATTTTTTTAAAAATTTATCTTTTAATTAAAAATTAAATTTATTTTTCATTACAAGTATTTTTTCACTATTTTTCCTGTTATTTCATTTGTTTTCTTTCTTTTTATAACTTAAATTTAAAATAATTTATATGATTAAGAGCTAAAATTATTATTTTTAAAATGATTTTTCCAAAAAAAAAGAAAAAAATTTATGAAAAATATAATTTTATCTATTTTTTATTTTTCTTTATTTTTCTTTTATTCTCCCTTTGGACAAGAGGAAAAGGAATAAAAAAAAGAAAATAAGAAAAAAAAAAGAGAAAAAAAAAGAAATGATAAAAAACCTAAAAGAGGATAGTTAGATGCAAAAATAAAAAATATCTCTGTTTATTAAATATGATGATACCTAAATGTCTATATTTATAAGTAAAAGGTGAAAAGCTAATGAGAAACAATAATAATATAATCAAACTGATGTGATACTGAATTTATTAGGTCGACTTGACATATCATATCAACATAAATATCTTAAATATTTGAAATATTCTTATCTACCAAGGACCCTAATTAAAAAAAAAAAAATAGTTATACCATTTGGACCACTAATTAACCCCCGACAACAAGTATATTCAATGCACTTACTAATAAATCATACACTTATATTTGAATTTGAATTTAGATTTGTATTTTTTTTCTTGTTCACAAATTAGTTAGTTTATGTGATTTTGAGTGTTTTTTTTTTTTTTTTTTTTGGCTCTTTGCAAACAGACAAAGTTTGACCTCAGAGAAAAGAGTTTTTAAAATTTCTCGTATATTGGATATAAAAAAAATTGAACAGGAGGAAAGTGGCGTGCTTCCTTTCTTTCCATTCCAACTACCAAGTTATTGCGGGCCTTTTGCCGGCTTAGGGCCTGATTGGAAATTAGCTTCGTTATGGTTTGTCTCACGCAATGCTGCCTAATCCTAATTGAATGGACCCAAACACTGTCGTAATCTAGCCCAATCTATTTATATCTTTGTGCGATATTGAATTCAATAGTATTTGAAAAAATTGAGTGGGCTGGGCTGTATGAAATTTATTGCCTTTGTTGCAAGTGCTCAAAATGCCTAGTATTGCTCTGATCTCCACACACTATGAAAGGCAGGTACGGTTGAACTCAACTAACTAACTCTTATCGCACTATAAGTGCATGGAATGAAATCAGACACAAACACGGGAAGGTCGACTGGCATAGAATTATTTGGTTTTAAATATCATATCCCTAAATATGTTCTTATTTTATGGATGGCTATTGTAGACAAACTGCCCGCCAAACAAAGACTACGCAGATGGGGCATCCGTACTTGCCTCAACTGCTTGTTTTGTCAGCAGGAAGCAGAATCCAAAGGTAATAAATTCTTCACCTGTAAAATTCACCTACTAAATTTGATTACAGGTATTATAGTTGTGTGAGAATCGTAGACAAGTGATCAATTGGCATTTTGAGTTTTCTTGGATCAAAAATACTGCCAAGGGTAAATCCCTTTTGGCTAGTACTATTCTCAAAATTGTTGAGAATGCCTTCATTTATGGAATATGGATGCATAAGAATAAAGGAATATTTGGAAAACAGACAGGTAACTCGTCATCAATCTTGCTATTCATCAAGGATGTGATCCGTTTCATGGAATACAATATCTAGCTGATAATAATTCAATCAATCACTCTCTTTGCAGTAATTGGAACCTTTATGAGTCCATGTTCAATTGATTTATTTTGTTTTCATTATATTTAGAATCATGCCTGTATAAACTTATTCTTTGTTCTATTTTGGATATAATAAAATTACATTCATTTATCCTAAAAAAAATTGCCTTTGTTGCAATATTTCAGAAACAAAGGAAAAACATGTTAACCAAAAGTACTGCTAGATCACTTTTTCTTCCACCATTAACCGTGGTCGCTTTCCATCTACTGCACAGCAATCTAAACATTTACATATACGTTTATACTATTTCTATGTCACTAAAATTAATCATTGTATTGTATCCCATAAAAAAGAAAGATTAAACATGGTATATCATCCCCACCTCCAATGTAGATGCATGGGGAACGCTTAGCGCACTGGTGGGCTGTCGGCTGTTTCTTCTCAAGAATTCATACCCCAAGTTAATTACAAGTTTTTCTATCAGGCTAGATCCTTTCTTGGCTTTAACATATGAGTGCCCTAGTATGTAAGCTATCCCAGCTTCCCTAGCTTCCATTAGTTCCTGTAACTCTTCCCTTGCACCGGAGTCTATCTGCGGGCTCTGCGGTACAAGAAACCGTACTCTTTTTCCTGGTTTAATTATGGGTGGTGAACATATCTCCTTCAACTCTGATGGCTCAGCTGCCTCTGTGTTGTCTGCATCGTCCTCACTCATTTGAATCTGTTCTGTATGGCTAGAACATGTTCCAACAACTGTCATTTTATCGTCATCCTTCAATGGGTCTTCATTAACACTTCCTGAGCGTATAAACTCTGCTATGCTGCAAAAAAGATCTTTTTCAAACTCCATGTCATCTTTATGAACATCACGATACCCGTATCGCACAATGCATCTATAGAGCCTGTACCTCCTAGGGCCAATATGACCCACCAGAAATCGCTCCTCAGGTCTAACATGAGGAACTGGGACAGATTTGATGCAAAGAAAGACTAGGACCTGGTGGAAGGCTGGAAGATTAGTGACAAAGTGGGAGAAGATTGCAGGGATTCCAGATACAAGCTCCGTGTGTACGAGTCCAATCCCACGAACCCGTACTATGCCTAGACTGGGACCCAAGCTAAGTAGCCAGTTGATGGAGACCTTGTTTTGAACATCAAACTCGTACTTTTTCAGTGTGCCGTAGTGCCAAACACACATGATTATCAGGCAGATGAATGCAAGGGCGATTGGAACCCAGGCCCCTTCAAGGAACTTGATGAGGGAGGCTGTGAAGTAGAGTGATTCAATTGTGCCGAAAAAGAAAACAAAGCCTATTGCGAATAACACACTCTTATGCCAGCACAAGACAATGACCAAAGGCATTAGGCAAGTAGTGACCAGCATAACAGTTATAACAGCCAAACCTGTTCCACAAAAAAACAGAGAGTCGAAACTAATTGTAGAAATTTAGACAAAAAGGGGATCCAAGTTCTATCTCATATAAGATTCAGTATACCTTTCCAGGGAAAGATAGAGACATTAAATACGTAACATGGTTTGTAAAATAAAATAATAAATGCTGAGATAAAAGCAACCGGCTCTCCACTGTCTTATGTGCCTCGAATACCAATTATTTTGTGAAAAAACTGTGTAAAATTTTAATTATATCAAACCAAATCATCTTGAATCTCCTGAGATTTAAGTAGAAAATAATCAGTTTCCTTTTCCTCCTTCAGTCTCCTATCTAGGCAATGACATGATGCCGAATCCATGGATATAGCTGCAAACAGAAAACCTCCTTGTCTAGTATGGGTGCACGCAACTATTATCATTTCTTAGCAATTTTGGGATTAGTGGAGTTCGGACAGGGTTTGGACTTTTATCTCTGGCAGTCTGAAAAAGTGATAACAGGTAACTAAATGTCTCTGAACCAAATACACCTCCAACATATTTTTCATACAAAAATAACAATGGATTAGAACTGCCAAGCAGAATATTGGATTGCCAAAACCATCCTTAGGAATAGCTGGTTGCTACCAAATGCAATCTTCAACTTGATACTATTAATATAAAATAGTATATAACATTTTAGCAAGAGCAATCTCCCAGTGAAGCCCAATTTTATGTGGGTCCTAAATAATATCATATGTTTGCCAGTTTCCATGCTGAAAGACATGGTTTAGGCTAGAATATGAAGCTGAGATGCGCAATGCTCCCAAGTCCCCCACGTTATGCAACCAAAAACACATTTATGTTAAGAGTTGTAAGAGCAATACAAGGAAGCATTGTCGTACCTGATGCATTACCCATTCGCCATGTGTCTCTAAAGCCAACAGTAACCGCCAAGCATAATACCATCAGGAGCCAGTTAATCTCTGGAATGTAGATCTGACCATGGATTTTGGATGATGTGTGGACTATTTTGACTCTTGGGAAGCAACCAAGAGAAGAGCACTGTTTGATGATTGAGAATGTTCCAGTTATGATAGCTTGGCTTCCCACTACTGCAGCAAGTATGGCTATAACCAGAACAGGCCATCTTAACTTCTCTGCAGCAATAACATTTGGAGACTTCCAGTTAGCTGAAAACTCACCTATTATCCAAATCTTTTAGAGCCTTCAAGGAGAACAATACATACCTGGTACAGATACATAAAATCCAATTCGGTAATCACTTTCGATAATATGATGCTGAGATAGATAGGCAGCTTGCCCCATGTATGCAAGAATCAAGGATGGATAAACCAAAAAGGTGAAAGCAATCTGCAGATATAGCAACTCCCATTAGATAAAAGCTATTGTTCACAGTATAATTCAATGCTGAATAAGAAAACGCATGCATGCAACTGTCAAAAGAAGTTCTCTTGTGCATCAGTAAACGTTTCCCAAGCCCCAAATTTCACCAAAAAGTATTCAGTTACTAAAAATATTGTAATTTACACTTAAGAATTGTCAGTTGTTGCAAACTAAATAAATTGCATGCATGTGTTTCCTTGAAGATATGTGGTTTTCTCTTAATGGCTAAAACCGGCCAAAACCAGACCACAAGGTAAAAAGGAATTCAGATAGCATTGTCAACTAAAATCATAATTCAGCAGTTCAAACAACTTGCAACAACAAAATTGTTCAAAATTCCATCAGGCACAACAATCAGCTCTTCTCTTGAACACAACTCTAACCATGCCAACTTAGTTTAAAGAAAATATCCTCAACCCTGAATAAGCTTTCAATGATATATACCTGTATTGACAATTGTGAAAAATGTCCAAGATCAGCAAACATAGCTTCTGAGCCTGAAAAATGAAAATGTAAATCAACTTAACAATGAACCTCTTTATTTCAAAATGCCTGCGCAAAAAAACAAATATATTATCTGACACACTCACAGTCACACACGCCTACCTGTTATACACAATAAAATACCACCCAGGGACATCCAACCTCCCCTCTGTGTTTTCCTCAAAAATTTGTACATGTAATATGGAGAGAGTGCTTGATACACATGAGGATTCCAGTGAATGATATTATATAAGCCAATGGCACTGATGCAAAGAAGCCATATTAGAACCACAGGTGCAAACAAAAATCCAACCCTGTGTGTTCCATAATGCTGAAGGGCAAACAAGCCTATCAGTATGATGCATGTGACTGGAACCTCCACGTCTGCAAAAATTGTTGAACCTTTATAAGAGGCTGTATAATGCGAGATGATGACATATAAAAAGAAGAAGATGGTATAACAACTCGTCAATCAAATATGACTCATATGGAAGCCCAGCTCTTGAGTCAAAATACAGTTAGTAATCATGTAAAAACTTCTCCCAAAACCAATTTCCGAAAGCATTTTAAGGTAGCCTTATTTTTAACATTTCTAGATTGAAAAGAGTGATGGTCACCCTTTTACAAATGAAGCATCAAACCTTACAATTTCAGATGTAACATCTTACTTTAAATATAACATTATATCACTTAACAAATGAGACCAAAGCTGAAGCAACAGCATTAGTCATTCTTTTGTTCATAGGATTATAGTAATTGCTTATCTGAAGTGTAATTAATATACTTTGGAAAAAAAAGTTTAGATTAAACATTAGTTGCAGCAACTAAAACCAAACTGCAACGATCATGAGTCCTTGTTCTTTGTCAACTTGAAACCAGAGTCCCAGCAGCCAATGAGTTCAAATTGTACAAGCTGCGAATAAACTGGCTTGTTAAAAAACTTGAATCATTCAATAGGTCATTTCTTTTTGGAACTGTAACTTATGAAGTAAGAGCATGCTAAGAAAGTGGATGCTTATGTTTTACTGTAACAAAGGAATATTTACTGGTAAAACTTGCTTAGACATCCGATATTCCAAGGTGGGCCAGTAGTTTGATCTAAACTGAAAGCAGCTTAGGCAAGTAGAAATATCACAAAAAAAATTCAATCTACTTGTTTGAGCAGACTATGCAACCGTACATGCCCCAGTCATATTGATCGATAAGTCCAACTTGGGGTGAAAGGTAAAACCGTGGGCTCCACAACACAGTACTTATTTTAAGGGATGAGGGACCAATATTGGGAACTAAATCTAATTGGTTGGTAGACATAATGTGCCATATCACTAGGTTGTTGAAGAACCCAAGGCCAAGAGTCAAAAAATGGAAACTTGGAAAAGCCTAGACAACCATCCTAAAATTTAAGAATTACTGAAGCAATCAAAAGAAACTAGTCTCATACTATGCTGAAATCCAGAAACTCAATTAACAGGGATTTGTATCATAGCTTATTTATCTAGAAAAAGCACCGGAAAACTTTGCCTGAAAGTAAGCTACTGGAGCAAAAATTTTACTAATGATTTGTCTTCTCTGGTTCTCACCTAGAAGATATTTAGAAACTGCAGTTAAGTGCAGCCTAAGTAAATGTGTCAGGCAGAAGGATCTTACATTTGTGATGCTCTTTTGACATTGAAAGCTCAAGCCCTGACACTGCAGAGAAAACTGCAAGCACAACCCAAACAATCAATCCAGTTAATGACACAATTACCCCAAGAAACCAGGGAAAAAAAGCCCATAATTACCTGAAATAGCTGGTGTGAGGATACCGTCACCAATCACCATACAGGCCCCAATCAAAGCAAGAACGAGCAATAACCTTTGCAACACCCTATTCTTCTCTAAAGTGGATTTCAACCTTGCCCCAAAACTTGATTTTGGTGCCAAACCGATACTATCCTTCTTGTACTCAATCAGCTGTTCATCTGCCAATTGGCAATTAGGCAGTGAGTTGATCCGGGCGTGTCGACACAGCAAAGAATACAAGGCAAAAGTCCCTCCTTCACCGTTATCATCAGCTCTAAGAACTATAAACACATATTTGAGCAAAGGCACCAAAGTAAGAGTCCAGAAAACAAATGACAAAACGCCATAGATTTCTTCATTTGTCTCAGAGTGTTGAATATCTTCAAATGTGCTTTTGTACACATACAAAGGAGAAGTGCTTAAATCCCCATAAACAACTCCAAGGCTTTGGTAAGCCAAAGTCAACACTGTTCTCCATGATTCCTTCTACAACAACATAAAAGAACAAACAACAATCCAATTAGAATCCTGAAATCAATGTCACTCTTTTGAATCCTGGAATGATTTTTCTTTTTTGATCATTCAGTATTTGCTTTGAAAGCTTATAACTTTATAAAAAAATTTACAGAATTGGTTTTGCTGTAAAAAATGGGGAATTAAGAAAAATGTGCGAAACAAAGCCATCTCACCTTAACATGGTTTTGGTAAACACCAGTCTTCAGATCCATGACTGAAGAGATTCAAGGAATGCCCATTTGCTAGAAGAGCCTCCCCAAGTACATACACACAAAGATACAGACAGACAGTCAAAAACTTTATTAAAATAATAGTAATATTAAGACTAAAGCTTTCTTCTTTTATAGTGACAGAATTGGACGTATGTAGACAGCAGTTGAACAACCATCAATGGAGCAGCAGCAAGAACAAATAACCCAAAAACCCAGAAGTGAATAACAAGTATATAGTAAGTAATAGTAGAGCTTGCAGTGACAAAGAAAACATGAAAAACAAGGATAATTGGAATGATTTCTCTTGCGTGGAGGCTTTAATTGGAGAGAGAAAGCAAAGATTGGTTTTAATTTTGGAGAGAGAGACAGAGAAGGAGAGCTTGTTATGTGTTCTGTAGTTGGTGAGGGGAGGTCTTGGATGTTGTTGAAATGGTGCACTGGAAATGCTTTATTTATGATTTTTTATGTTGAACGCTTGTTATTTTTGAAACTGACTGTGGTGACTTGCGAGGGACAGAAAACTGAAAATGAGTGGTAAGGGTTGGACAGTTAAAGTCTGAACTGAAAACTACTTTTAACACTTTGTCTTTCCTTCTCTTTAAATTAAAAAAAAAAAAAAAAAACTTATCCGAAAATATTAGCTCTGACAAAATTCATATTAATATTTGCTGCTCGTCCTGAAATATTTTTTATATATTGAATTTTATAAAATTTTAAAAAATAAATTTTAATTTTAATATACTAAAAAAATTTTATATAATTAAAATTTTATAATTTTTAATATCAAAAAATAAAAAAAATAAAATATGAAAAAGAACAGTTTTAGTTGTTTTAAAAAATAAGACATAATTTTAAAATATAAAAAAAAAACAGACATAATTATGAAAGAAGAGTTAATTCATCGTAATTGTAATATCTAATGAAATCTTATATTTTGAAAAAATTGCAACCTCGACAACAAAAATCAACCTAATCTCTATGAATTAAAAGATAGTAACAACTTGCCCTGAAGGCTCTAATGAAAAGATGGTAAGAGATCCAAAGCATGGAAAGACTTTAATATTTGGCAAGCAAAAGATCTAAAAGAATAATTATAAAAAAATGAATTGGAGGGCTTACCAAAGAAAAAAACAAAGGAGGGTATTGAAATTGTGGTTGTGATAATAATAAGAGGAAAGAATAAAGTAAAAGGAAAGGCAGATTGATAAGAGCGATGTCCGTTCATATAATTAAAGCTTTATATAAAGTGAAAACAATAGAGAGAAAAGCAGCTATCAGGGTGTGGGCCGACAGATTATTTGTCAAACATATGCTTTGGATTTCCATCTACTTGACTCCCATACCTATTCTTTGTTTTTTTTTTTAATCTCTTTACTGTAATGGAATCTTGAATGGAAAATAATTCGAACTTGGGTATTGGAAAAGTTTTAATTGTTTTTAAAATAATTTAAAATTTAATTTAATTAATTTATATAATTATTTTAAAAAAATAATATTAAATAAATTTAAGATTTAAATCGTATGACTATTTTTTTTTCAGAACTTTTATAAAAAAAATATATCTTTCATTTTATTAGTATTTTGTTGATTAAAAGCTGATATCTTTTCATTATTGCCTTAATAAAACCAAAATTAACTGTGTGCAATTGCTAATCAATTGATTTATCTATGTGTCCCAAGACAAGAAGGAATTAAGTGGAGATGATTGTTCAAGAAATTGTTAGTCTTTTTTTTTTTTTTTTTTTGGAAAGGAAAAATTCAAATGTATTTTAAAAATGTGCATAAATCAAAATCCGTACCCAACAATCTTAAATTTTCATTCAGATGTTTCCAAAGAAAGAGGGCCTACTCCATTGTATCCTTATATATAATTTGATTTTTCTACTAGACCAAATTTGTCCACTTATATAGTTTGATGAATTCCAAAAAATATATAATTTAAAGTTTGAGTATTCTACTTGAACATGTATTCTATACTTTATCGTGCCATTTTTAGTCAATTTGTCAAATTTTGGAGTGGACAAGGAATGCTTCAAACCCTAGGGGAAGCTAAAGTCAATAACATGATATGAAGATTGTCATTCATTGTTTACATAGTCAACATAATATTTTTTGCATTTTATAATTCTTTCTATTATTTTTAAATGTCACTTAACTATTTAATTTGCTAGATAAATTTGTTAAGATCCAATTTTGAGCAACCTTTTTTGGGTTTTTTTTTAAACTTTTTTTTTTTGTTTTAAGATTTTACTAGAAAATAAGATGAAATATGCATAGATGAAATTTTATATATTTTTTTTTATACAAAAGAAGATATAAAAATATTGAAACAATATAGTAAATGTGATTTTTAATGTTGTAAATAGTTTTATAACTAAAAATATTTGCAACAATTTTTAGACATAGTTTTGTTGAGATTAGTAGTTTACAACATCGGACCAACATAGAACTTTGATTTTTATGTTGTAAAAACTAAGGTGCAAATTGCTGCGAGGAATAATTTTGTAAATATTTTTGTTATGAACTATAACTTGTACTTGTTTATCGTAACGCAGCATTATTTATGCTGTAAAAGAGATATATTTTTCCATATCCATAATATTAAAGTTGCAGAAATTGGAGGCAGGTGGGGTGTCTATATAACACCATTACCTTCTTTCATTCTCTATTTTTTATTTTTTATTTTATTAATTTATTTTTTAAAAAAATTTTATTTATTTTTATTAAATAAATTTTATAAAAAAATTAATGGAGGTAGGATGATAAAATAATACATATTCTATTAGTTTTGATTTACATCAATCTAATATAAGTGTAATTTCAATTTCATTCTTTTAAAATTATATTTATTTTTCTTTTTAAAAAAAATTATTTAACAATTGATTTAGTTATACTTTTTTAATTTAATTTTAAATTATAAAAAAAGAAAATTCCTATGCCATTGAAAGATTGTATACTCAGTGACTTTAACATTAATTTGAAAGTGTTATTCTTAAAATTTTTAATGCTATCATAGTAATATTTTTGTTGTACAATTTATATGCTTGATTATTTTTTATTAGTATATATGTGATAAAATTTTTACAAAAAAAGATAGAAAGATAAAGTATAGTATAATTGGCCCTTCAAAAATATGTCAAGATCCATCACTGTCTATTGTATTATTATATTTTAATGATCTTGTCAGCAACATTCTAGTTACTAAACTATCAGTATCTACATATGACTATTCACATCATCAGTATTTATAGATGATTATTTATGTTATCATTCATGAGATATAGTCATAACATATAAATCTGTAAATTTATAGTTAGATAACAAGATGAGTCACCATCAGTTTTTTATTAAGGTGTGATTGGCCACCTAATGAATCTATATTCTTAAAGATATCTTAGGCTTGATTAAGGATCCCTAAAAGAATAGATTATGATATGTATTTCAGAACTAAGTTTGAAAGTTCAGTTACGTATGAGAAATGTTATAGCACCCTTATAATACTTGTCTTAAGATGATACCATTTAATTTTAAATTATCCTAAGATCTTAATTTTAATAGTCTTAAATTTAATATTGAAAATAATTCTTAAAATTTCTCCATTAATCTAGCAGAATTCATAAAAATACTTAATCACCTCAAGATTATTTAAGAATCCCATTTGTTTTTTTGAAGAGGGTTCGTCGTCGAAAAGCTTAATCAATTTTTTATTTTTTATTTTCTCTTTGTCTAATTTTTCCACCATTTGGATCAAAATTAAAAAGAATTTTTTACTTAGAAATTTCTTAGTAATCATCCATTTGCAACTACTAAAAATTTCATTCTCGAAATTTATTTTTTATTTTTATTTTTATTTCTAAACTTTTTACTATTTGAGTCTATTTAAAAAATTTTCCTACAAGTTTCATAATCTTTGCAAAGAAAATAATATGACAATTGTTTTTTAAAGTCTCATTTAAATTCTTTCATCATTTGGGTTGAATTTAGAAAAAAAAACTTTTTACTTAGATATCTTATGAAAATTCAACAATTTATGATTTTTCGTAAGATTTCATCATTGGATAATTGTCAAATATTTTTTCAAAATTTTTTAAGTTATATATATATTTTTTATTTTGGAAAGACTACAACTATTTTTATTGAAATTTCATCTAAATTATTTCACCATTTAGGTCAAATTTAGAGAAAATTTCTCACCTAGAGATCTTTGAGAAAATTTATCATTTGAAATTTCTAAGAATCTTATCATTGGAATATTTGGTATTTCAATTCCAAAATTTATTAATTTTTTATTATTTTGTATTTTAAAAAAATTAAAAATAAAAATTAATGTTATTGAAATTTTAAACTAAAATTTTCTTCCATTTTGGATAAATTTAGAAAATTACTCACCTAGAAATTTTATAGAAATTAACCATTTGTAATTTCTAAAAAATTTCTTCATTGGATAATTATTTATTTAGTCTCAATTTTTCATTAAAATTTTTATTTTATATTTTTCTAACTATTTTCTCTAATTTTCCTACCATTTAATCATGCATAATATTTTAAAAATTAAAATAATAACATAAAATTAAAATAAATAAAACAAAAAAAAAACAAAAAACCAAAGTAAAAATGGCTCGGCTTGGCTAGAGTTAAGGCACGGTTGCAAAGTGATAAGCGGTTGAAGCGGCTAACTCTCTGGCTTGGCTCAGCTGAAGCCAATGACTGGAATGCGGGTCAAAGATGGGTCAAGCGCTTAAGTTAGACCTCTAGGTGATAAAACGCACAGATCTTATCAAAATAAAACTCCTAAAAATGGTGTTATTTACTGATACTATGTAAGCCCAAATTTTTTTTTCCTTCAAATCTTCACCATCCTTTTCTCTCTCTTTTTTTTTTTCTCTCTCTTTCTCTCTCAAAACCAATGAACGGTGGTCATCATGTTATGGAATTCCTAATCAGAATTTGGAAAACTCGCTAAAATTTGACTAGAAAATATAAATTTCATATTGGAATATGGAAAATTTCTAGATTTTAAGCTTTCATAATTTTCAAAACAAATCAAGCTTTTCTAAAAAACCTCTGGCAAAGCTTTTCTAAAAATTCTAAACTTCACTCTTTCTCTATTTTTGGCCTTTAATACCTCTATGTATTTTTCTCTGCTGATTTCTATGTTTATTTTTCTCTATTCATTTTTATGTTTATTATAACCAATTTATGACGAGAATCTAAGTCCAAATAGTGTTTTAACTAGGATTAAACTCTTTAAAAAGTCTATCTGATAGTTAGATTAGGATTGAATTTTAATTTTTAAAAAACCTTTTATCCAACCGAACAATCTTTCTTTAATAAAGTCTTTGCCTTTTGTTAAAAATTTTTTACTAAAAAAATAATTAAATAAAAATAAAATAAAACAAATTTTAACCCTTGGACAAAATGAGGTGTTTACAAGTGCTCTTTTTTGCGCATTTTCTATGAAACAAGAATTATGCAAAAAAATAGACATCCATTATGTATGGGTATAGCTTAACAATAATTACAAAATCTTGAAACTTCAAAGATTTACAATTTAAAATATTTAGGAACTTTGTAATCCGACAATTAATAGTGCAAGTTAAAACTCAAATATTTACAATTTGCGTTCAGATAATCACCATTTCAAAATTCAAAGGTTTGCAATTCAAAGATTCGCAAAGTTCAAAGGTTCGCAAAGCTTTCAAATTCACAAGAATTTTTAGTTTCACAAGAATTTTGATTCTTAAGGATTTCAGGTTCACAAGAATTTGATTCTCAAAATTTTAGATTTGTAAGAACTTAGATTCACAAGAATTTTCAGTTTCGCAAAACACAAAGATTCACGAGAACTTAGATTTGCAAAACTTTTTAGGTTTACAAGACACAAAAATTTGAAAGAACTCATATTTGTAGGAATTTTCAAGTTCACAATACACAAAGATTCATAAGATTTTCAATTTTGCATTTGAGAGATTCACATCCAACGTTTAATTTAGAGATTCACAAGAACTCATATTTGCAAGATTTCAATTTTGTATTTGAGAAATTCACATCCAAAGTTTAATTTAAAGATTTGCATCAAAATTTCTAGGCTCACATCTAACATTTAATGATTTACATTAAAAAATTATAGAGATTTACACCAAAAAGTTAAAGATTTTTATTTGAAAAACTTTAGGGATTCATTTCCAAGATTTCAAAGCTTTTGATTAAACATTTTAGTGTTTCACACCCAATATTCCTCATTTAAAAATTTCAGGGTTTCATCCAAAATTTCAAAGCTTTTCATTTAAGTTCAAAGATCCACATTCGATAAATTTTAGAGTTTCAGATTTAAATTCAAAGGTTCACATTTGAAAAATTCAAGGGTTCATATTCAAAATTTTAAAAATTCTCATTTGAAACTAAAAAATTCACATTCGATAAATTTTAGGATTCACATGAAAAAACTTCAAGATTCTCATTTAAAATTCAAGGGCTCACATCCAAAATTTTTAAAATTCTCATTTAAAACTAAAAGATTCTTATTCGAGTTCAAAGATTCACATTTGATAAATTCTTGAGATTCACATAAAATATTCAAAGATTCACATTTAAAAATTTTAGAGATTCACATCCAAAATTTTTAAAGATTCACTCAAATATTCTTATTTGAAAAACTTTAAGGATTTCCATCAAAATTTTAATTTGAAAAAAATTTCAAATACTCAAAATCAAATTTTCCATTAAAAAAAATTTAGAGATTTACAAAAATTTTCAAGATTCTCATTCGAGTTCAAAGATTCACTTTTGATAAATTTTTGAGTTTCACATACTGAAATTTATAAATTCACCCCCAAAGTTGAAAAATTCTCATTCGAAAACTTTAAAGATTATGCTTAGAAGTCTTAAAAATCATTATCAACATTGAAAATGCTTCTTAAAAAGGCTCCACCATTTTTAAAATTCTAAACATTTTTCTCATAAAACATTTTTCCATTCAGAGATTCATAATGTTGTCCTAAAAAGCTTTCCTTAAAAAGTTCAAAATTTCTTATCATGAAAATTCTCAATTTTGTATATAATGAATGTCATAATCACGATGCAAATGCTTTGTTAATAATGCAAATGCAACAATCTAGATTTTCATAATAATGCAAATGTCATACTTTAAACCATGATTTAAATTTTTACTACATGATGCAAATGTAGGGCCAGCCAAGATTCAAATATTCACTAAATTACACATATGTATTGTTCAAACAACAATGCAAATGCAATGCATGTGATGCAGATGTCACTAACATTAATGTCATGAAATTCTAATTAATTATGGTAATATAGTTCCTAAGACTCCATCAGCTCATATTTTTCTTTTTTAGCTTTTCAATACTAATAATTTTAGAATA